>NW_017675021.1:2805-78004 GCF_001879085.1 Nicotiana attenuata
GTTTCAACTGGGCCTCCGACTGTTCGAGACCCTCACGAAACACCCGAAATTCCGGGTCCTGCTTGAGCAGGTCCGCCAGCGCCCGATGCTTGGTGCGGCACCGTTGGTATTTCTTTGCCATCTTGTTGAAAGTGGCTGCCTTCTTGTGCGCCCGCCGCCTCCTCTCCACCTCCAAAATGAGAGTCTAAAAAGGAGAAGAAAAAGGAAAGGCAGGTCAGTACGCATCACAGTTAGCCTTACGACACACAGAAAAAACTGAAAGCTACCTGCAAGGCCGCACAGCGACCCTCCGTGATAGGTCCCTGTCGCTAACACCCCTCAACATTTCACGCTCAGCGGCCGCACATAACAGGGTCATATCCGCTGCATCCTGCTCTCTGTGTTGCAACAGGTTATACCCTCCTGGGTTCATAATTCGGCGGTTAGACCTACCCGCCGTCATCTTCACGTGGGCCGGACCCCTCGCCAACCTATCTACATCTCCATGGGCGGCCTCAGTATCCGCCCTCGCGGCACCATCGCCCATTTCTTCAACAGCAGCCGACGAATCGCTCTCCAGAACACGGGCTGGGCTGGCATCGGCAACAGCTTTCCTTTGTGGAGCCGACCCCCCAGAACGGATAGCATCGGCCATAAAAGTCGGCCTGGATACTTGACGAGGTTCACTTACCCTCTCATCTTCAGTCGCTATCCCCTTGCCCGTTATCAACCGCCGCCTCTTTCTCTCTGGCGGCTCCTCACCTTCGGAGGACTCCTCCGTAAGCCGCTTTGACGGCCCCGAAGGAGTCGCTTCACTTGGAGACGCCGCCATAGGCACAGCCTCCTGCTGAGGAACCTTAGGAGCGCCATTGCCGAACGAGCCGCAGGGTATATCTTCGCCGTCAGAGTCGGTCTCCGCCCTAGGCGAAGCAACAACGGCCTTCTTCTTGGGGGCGCTCCGACCTGCCAACACGAGTAAGTTAGGTAACAGAATCTAAGGGAGCTTCCAAACCGTAGCCAAAGAGTTACCTGGCGGGCCGTATCGTTCACGAAACGCAGCCCAGGTGCGGCATTCCTCCGCATACAGAATCATTCTCTCCACCCACGATTTAATATTTTCAATGAACTGGGGTGGAGAAGCCCTCGTTGCGAATAAAAAGGGGGGAAAAGCAAAGAAATAACAATGGCCGTATGGTCAAAAGCGCAAGCAGTCCTAAATTCTACAAGTAGAAATACTTACGTTCTGGATTCCATCTTTACGGGAACCCTTCGGGATTCGACACCAGGTGCTCCGTCCTGATGTAGAAATATTTACGCCAAAAGCGGCGGTTGGTCTTGTCATCGGCTTTAACAACCAAGCCCTTTGTGCCACGACTTTTTAACTGCATCATGGTACCCCTCAGGTAACCAGGGCTGAATAACTGTAAGAGGTGGTGGACCGAGACGCTGCACTCAGCCCTGGCCGCATAAGTGGTCATAATACGGCACACCTTCAAGGTATAAGGAGTGAGCTGAGCCGGACACACATTGTAAAAATGGCAAAGCTCCTCCATCAGAGGGTAGATTGGAAGATTGTAACCGATCAAGAATGGGCACTCATAGAATGTGCAGTACCCAGGCCGGTGCACATTGGCATAGTCCGTCCCGGCCGGAACCATTTCCACGTGGTCCGGAATATGGTGCGTCTCTCGAAGATCATCTAAGTGGGATTGTAATAAAACGCTGTGCTCCTAGGGAAGGGCTGGGCTTTTAGTTGGAAAATCCCTGCGAACATGCATCTCCTTCGGATGGACGTTGTCTACACTGAGAGGAACAAGGGCCTTCTCTGCCTTTTCCCCTTCACCACCAGAAGTTGGCGGAACCCTAGACGGGGCATTATCTTTGGCCTTTTTACTACTCTGTCCACGTTTTGTCATGTTATCCTACGTAAGAAACGAAGCACTGACGATAGGAAGTGTGGTTTCAATAGAAGTGGGAGAGTCCCTTACGAAATAACGGTTACATGAAAGAAAGACAAAGGAGTAAATCAGAAAATGCTTTCCAAAGGTTTGAAAGTTGAATCGAATCGAACCTTTATCCTATTTATAGGGATAAGTTGCGCAGAAATCGAAGAGTCATGATTTAAAACGTGCGCGGGAAACCAAAATGTCACATCATCCTCTGAACCGCCTCGGGGGAAAATATAATAATGACGCATACAGGCGATGGCGTCATTCCAAAAAGAAAGCCACGCGTCAGTGGCTCAACGTCATACATTTCACCTCATTCATATTGCCGCCCCTGGTCGAGGTCAAATTCTCCTAAGCCGAGGTTTGCATTTCCGCCCATCGAATACGCCCACCGAACGCGTCTCCAACGAGCGGAGGGACTAACTGTATAGGGTCAAATTTGACCGTCAGTGTCTCTACGCCAATAGGTACGCCCAGTGAGTGTACGCCGACTAACGTAATGGGTACGACTCGGACGTGGGGACAAAAGCGACATCGTTTAGGACTCAGTGTCTTCACTAGGAAAACGTTACCTATTTTTGTAACTTTTTGATTATTTCGAGGAAGGTCTCTTATTATATAAGGGAGACCTTCACATTATAAAGGAGGACTCTGGAATAATACAACTCTCTCATTTTCTGACTCTCTCTATCTCTGTCTCAAACGAACATATTCTCTTGAGTTCATATTATCACTGTATAATACTAGATCTACAACAATAACATCATTTTTACATCTCTAGGTCTACTATATTTGATTACGATTTACCCTTCCCTTACTTTTGATTGTTTTCTAGCTTACAAAGTATATTGTTAACTTTTGAGCCAAACAGTACAGTCAGCGTAGGTACTTTTCATCCGCATAGCCATCATTTTAAGTTTTCATACGTATAGCCCATAAGAGTCTCACAATATGACATCATGTCTGGATATAACTTTACAGATCTATATGTAATTTTTCATTCTTTGAACACAACCAACTTAAATCGATCATATACATTCCTATTGCAATTACAACAATGCAAACCAACTATAATGCAACTTGAAAAAAGTCTATATTTTCTTCTGTCCCAAGTTCTAAATAGCATAAACAAAAGAAATAAAAAATAAAATTGAAAAAAATTGCTACAAATTCGCAAGTTGGCAGAGAAATCAACAAAAAATTGACTTTATACATCGATTGTTCGAGAAAAAGTAAGAAAAAATTTAGTTTCAGTTTTAAGTCCACATATGTTGTACATGTATAAAAATGTATAACTTAGTATAAACTCGTATATTGAATGTATAATAATGTATTCTAGTATTTCACCAACACAAAAAAGCAAAATTAACTTTAACTGAACATGTGAAAGGGGAACTTACTTCAAAGAGAAAGACCACCGCACCAAAGTCGAACAGAATTCGCGAATAGAAAGAATAATGTTGTATAACACTATTTGCACACCTAATATACAACATTATACAATATTATACACTTATTATATTTTTGTATAATGCTGTATAATATTGTATAATAATGTATAATGTTGTATACGAAAACTGCATTTCACCTTCAATTTCCTTTTTCAATTGGTATGATTCTCAAAACCAATGTTAATTATGCTCAATCAACCCAGTACTCTAGATTCAAGTTACTAAAAGTTTTTTCAATATTTTTAGCTTTACCCAAATAATTTCACCGATATTAGTCAACACCCATTTGATTTTTCCACCAAAATACATCTTCCTCAGGTCTATTACAAAAACTCATAAATTACAATAGGCTTAAAATCTCAGTCAAGAACTTCAATCTTGAAGAAATTTCAACAAAAATCAAGAACTCAGCTCTGCTTTTTCAGTCAAGAATTTCAATCTTGAAGAAATTTCAACAAAAATCAAGAACCCAGTGCTTTCCCCAATTTTACCTCACCAGATTGGTTCTCAAAGAGTTGCAAAGTAGTCCAACTGAACCAAATCTCTAGGTTGAAGCTTCTTGGACTATAATCAATTAATTTCAATATCACCCACTCGAATTTGAGCACGATTCTTTCATAAATTTTCAGATCTGAAAAGCTTCTAACTCCCTCAACCTAATTTTTGGTTTGGATATCAAAATCTTGACTTCACAACAAACTTAGGAGAGGCGGCCACTGGAGTGGAGAGAAGAAGAGTAGAAAATGTAGAAGAGATGAGTGAAGATTGTTTAGGTTAAACATTGAAACTTTTATTTCAAGATATATACAATATGGGCCTCAACATGTAAAATCCCAAAATATGGGCTCTTTATGGTTATAGAACTAGGTCGGGTGATATACAGTGTAATTGTTTCTTTTTTGTTTTTTTTTTTACCTTTCATGTAAAATTTAATATTCTAATTAAAGTATCAACTTCTAAATCTTTTTCAGATACGGGTGTGTTTGGCTTATATACGTGAAAATATTTTTCGTGAAAAATATTTTTTCCAATAAAATATTTTCTTGGAAAATAAGTATTAATATTAATTCATTTTCCGGTGTTGGTATGGCAAAATAAGGAAAATGAACTTCTCAGGTAATTCATGAAGGTAATTTAAGATATACATAAACATGAAGCCATAAAATTTCAAACCCAACAACCTTCCGGAACCACATTTTTCATGAACTTTCGAACCGCTAAACTTTCGAAACCGCGAATTTTAACACGTAAACTTTATAATTTCTAAACCCTAAACTTCCAAACACATAAACCTCCGAAATCAAACTTTGGAACTTGTAAAATTTTTGAAACCTTTAAAACCGATAAATAAAAAAAACTAAAGATGTAACAAATATTTAAATTTTTTTTTGTTCGGGGGGGGAGGGGGCGGAGGGGGGCAGAAAAAACCAAAAATCAGTATAAAAAAAAAGTTGTGTGTGGGGAGTGGGAGGGGGGGGGCAGTTGGGGGTGGGTGTACAGGAAAACGAAAAAACTAAAATTGAATTGCAATAAAAAAAAATAAGGTAAAAAAAATATTTTTTTTGCGGGAGGGGGATTAGGGTGGAGGGTGGGGGGGTGGGTGGAGGGTAGTAGGTGTGGTGGTAACGAAAAAACTAAAATTTTGAGAAAAAAAAAAGAGCCTTTTCTGGAGACGAGGGGGTGGGGGTGGGTGGGTGGTGAGGGTAGGGAAGGTTGAGAAGGAGTTTGGAAAATGTTTTCCCTTTATCTTGATAGCAAAATATTTTCCTCCCCAATTGGAGGAAAATAAGTTCATAAGGACAATATTTTAAAACATTTAAGCCAACCAAACATGGAAAAATTGGATACCAAACACACCCTACAACTTCAACCACAATTACTTTCATCAGTTTTAACCAAATATATTCGTATGTCTATCTATTCTTTTCTTGTGAGACATCTCGGACATACCTAATACAACGTCAAATTTATATTCAGATAACGTAAAGCTTTTGTCTTTTTATTATTCCAAAGGGTTTCTGTAATAACCACAAACGCAAAGCATACAAGATTTGACTTATTAATCAAATCATCAATCATTCCAGAATCCAGAACCTGGTGGCTATGGTGACCTGGTTCACCACGAGTTGAGAGGTCGCAATGGAGAAACGAGTCCGTCGAGCTCCTATACTTGATGGCCATTTCAAACCTGGCAATAATAGCCTCTACTCCGGTTCGTTGTTAGTCATCCGGGGCATCGTATGGACTTGGCGAATTGTTTCGCCCGTGGGTGACCTCAGAACAGTCCCAGTCGCCGATCCCGAGGGCGTTTAGCGCAGCCAAATCAGTGTAAAGAGTCCCATAGGTCGGCGTTTGGAGGGGGCACGGCAATGCCTCTGAAAATTCCGCCTCTGTAGTATCTCTGTCGCTGAGTCGGTCTATGAAGTCGGCAAGTACTTCGACTTGATGGCGTTTCTGGATGATATGAGATATCGTGCTCACTGAGCCTATGGGGCGCATCTGGCGAGTCTGCCTGATAACTCAAGGCTTGTGTAGGATACTTCTTAAGGGGAAAGGTCGTCACATTACTTTTATGTGGTGGCATTGGAAAATAGGGTCGGAGCTTCCGTGAAGCTACGACCAATCCAAAGCTAATTTTTCAAGTGTGGAGTACCGTGTTTCGGCGTCCACTAAGGTTTTGCTAATATAGTAAATAGGAGATTGCGTTACCTCATTTTCACGAACTAGGACTTGCGCTGACGGCGACCTCGGATACGGCCAAATTACCAGCAGGGGCTCGCCTGGAATTTGCTTTTGGCAGCAGTGGGCGGCGAAGATAGGTACGCTTTCCAATTTTTAAGGCCTCGACGCACGCATTCCTCATTCCACTGTAACCCATTGCCCTTTCTCAGCACATTGAAAAACTTATGGCATCTGTCGGAGGACCGTGAGATGAACCTAGACAAGGCGGCTATTCGTCCCGTCAGCTTTTGCACCTGCTTTTTGTTGTTCAGTATCTCAGGTATCGCGTCTATCGCCTTGATTTGATCTGGATTGACTTTGATACCTCGTTGTGATACGAGAAACCCTAAGAATTTTCCTGATGCCACGCCGAAGGCGCATTTCTCGGGGTTCAGTTTCATCCCGTACCTTCTCAATATCTCGAAGGTTTCTTTCAGATGGTCGATGTGGTCCTCTTTTCTTGTCGACTTTACCAGCATGTCGTCGATATAGACTTCCATAGTCTTACCGAGCTGCTCTTTGAACATTTTGGTGACCAGTCTCTGGTACGTAGCCCCTGCATTTTTGAGCCCGAAGGGCATTACCTTGTAGCAGTAAGTCCCTTGGTGGATGATGAAAGTTGTCTTCTCTTGGTCCTCCTCGGCCATCATGATTTGACTGTAGCCGGAGTAGGCGTCTAGGAAGCTCAGTAGTTCGTGTCATGCAATGGCGTCGATCAGTTGGTCGATGTGGGGTAGTGGGAATGAATCCTTTGGGCATGCTTTGTTCAGATCAGTGAAATCCACACACATTCTCCACTTCCCGTTTTTCTTTTTGACCATGACGATATTGGCGACCCACTAGGGGTACTTTGATTCTCTGATGGAGCCGTTGGCCAGTAACTCGTCTACTTCCTTACTGACCGCTTCATTGATAGTGGCGTTGAATTTTCTCCTCATCTGTCGCACGGGCGGATGTAGTGGATCGACGTTCAGCTTGTGGGTGGCGATGTCTCGCGGGATTCCCGGCATATCTGAATGGGAAAAGGCGAACAAATCTGCATGGTTAGTTAAGAATTCATGATACTTACTTGGGTTGGCGAGACCGTGCCCGATGTAGGCTTTCTTGGTAAGATTGGTTTCGTCCAATTGGACTGGGTCGAGATCTTCGACCGTTGCTTTACAGGACTCCACGACGTCGGGGTCTTTGATGGCGTCCGTTGTCGGGTTGACCTTAGTCCCCGACACGGCTAATTGCTATGCCTCCGCGCTCGCCCCCTTTAGCTGTTGGGTGTGGGCGCAGTCTTGGGCTATTTTGTAGTATTCTTGTGCGGTGCGTGGCTCGCCTCGAATACTGAATACTCCCCATGGGGTAGAGAATTTGATCACTTGGTAAAGGCTTGAAGGGACCGCTCGCATGGCGTGTATCCACGGGCGTCCTATGATGACGCTGTACGCCGTTTCTTGGTTTATCACGTGGAAAGTTGTTTCCAGCGTGACTCCTCCTGCTAAGACGGGCAGTGCTATTTCTCCGGACGTCCGTTCCACTGCATTGTTAAAATCAGTTAGTGTTATGCAGCGCGGTATTACCCTATCCTCAAGTCCTGATTAGGTCGCAGCAGACTCAACCTTAGGAAGAGTGGGCGCTGATACTTTTACCCAATAGTGGTATCGGGGTCAATTTCCACAGGGAGCTAGGAAGGGAGTTGGATATTTGTTTAGCCTAGAAATGCGAGTTTGCTTCTAATTGATCTTCTATCATTTTTGGGTTTTTTCTTTGTGATTGTCAACTACAATTTAACAACTACTAATTATAACTAGATTATGCTAAGATATCAAGTCTCGGTTGTATGCAAGATAGAGAACGACACTAGGGTCGTGGCATTTACCTAGGTGGTCAACTAACGGGTAGAGATGACTAATACGGGAATGATGATTATGGGGCTTATGATATAACCGTTGCACGATAGCACTCACTCTCACACCTCTCGGTAGAGAGAATGATTTTGCCCAATTGATTCTCTCGATACCAATTGAGTAGGCTGACAAACCAAGCAACTTAGGGTTCAAGTTGGGTAATTGCTCTCTCGAGTTTTTACCCGTTAATTGGGACTACTATTCTCATAGGTCCATCCCAATTCCTTTTTGGGTCAATTTTGGAGTCTTAGACACTCTTTCTCAAGAAGGGTCAAAACTCACAAAGCTAGACTTAGTGTTTGCAACCACCAAATCCAAGTGAAAACACAAAAATAACCCAAATACCCAACATCATTCAAGCATTAAACAATCATACCCATTAATTATCCACACTAGGGTTGAGCCACAACCCTAGCTTATGGGTTTAGCTAGCCATAATAACAACAGAAATTGAAGGAGAAATAGATAAAATGAACATATTAATTAGCTAGAAGGAAAATCTACAATAATCCACGTTAAACAAGATGAAAAATGCCTAAAATAGGCGAACACTTTTGTCTCACGAGTGCAACAACTGTTCTGTATCTAATCCGTACCCTAAAAAAACTGGCAAATATCTATTTATACTAAGTTTAGAAAAAACCGGATAGAAATACCCCTGCGGGGTCTGTGCAGTCCGCACGATGATGACACGCGGCCGCACTGGGTTGCTTTACTTCTGAGACTTGCTTTCTGAAGATGTTGACGCGGACCGCACAATGATGAAGTGCAACCGCATGATGACTGGCGCGGACCGCGTGAGCTTGTAGTGCGGCCGCATGAGTGGCTTGTGATGGTCTCTGAACTTTTGTGGCGCGGACCGCATGAACTTGTAGCGCGGCCGCATTAGTTGGAACTGAGGATGCCACTCTCTGAACTTCAGTGGTGCGGCCGCATGACATGATGGTGCGGTCCGCACCAAGTTCTGGATATCCCTGCTTTGCTGATCTTTAACACTTGAGCAGGTTTCACTCCGTTTCGAGCCGATTTTTGACTTTCGTCACCTTGTTGCTCAAACCTGCGATCAAGCGCAACTTATAAGCATTCTGGGTATATTTTATGGCAAATCATACATAAAGCATAGGCAAGTATGGGCATAAAACGTGTCAAAATCACAGTTATCAACTCCCCCAAACTTAAAACTTTGCTTGTCCTCAAGCAAGTAAAACAAGACCCACCCCTCAAAGGTAAACATCCAAGTAATTCCAACTTATCCTAAGGAAGCCTCATTACGCATCAATTGGGACTAACAATTGCCCTCAATACGAATGCATCATTAACACATTTTTAATCTTTTAAGAACTATGGTTCAAATGTGACACGAGAGCATCAAGGGTTGACTCATTTCATCAAGGCGCTTTTCTCAAATACCTTGGTCTTTGTAGGACCCAAACTCACACATCCTCAACTTGCCCTAAGCGAACCTCACCTTGTAGAGTATTGACACACAACCCGAGGTTGATGGATTTTTTTGTTTTCACTCATTTCTCTCACAAATAAGGTCATAAGTCCAGCTTTAGGTACCATATGCTTGCCCCTCATGTAAGTATCCACTAATGTAGGTTTCCCTCAACTCAAGATCATATAGGGCTTTTGAGGAGTCTTTGTGAAGGCTTTTGGGTGAAGGTAGGATAAGTTTTTGTTCATTTAGGTTCAATCTTCCCTTTAGCACTTCTTTTGATTCTTCATGGCATACTTTTCGACTCATTTGAGTGTTTCACTTCTTTCATTTGGGTGAAGGTAGGATTAGAGAGACACATTGTCACTCTTTCTTTTGCACTTCAAACCTTTCTTCTTTTTCTACTTTTGCACAACCTTTTTCACTTTGTTTTCTTTGAATCCCCTTTTTCGGTTCTTATTCACTTTTGCATCTCTTTTTGTCTTTTTCTCTTTTTTATTGCCTCCCTTTTCTTTTGCTTTTGTACCTTTTTGCCGCATTGAGTCCTTTCTTGCCTCACCCCCCCCCCCCCAAACTTAGGTATTTGCCATCGCTTAAGGGAAGATTTGGGTGCCAAGAGAGAGTCTCACTGAGAACGGGTATCGGCTTGTAGCTTTGGTTCATGAAAGAAGAAGGTTAAGGCTCAAAAGGGTTGAACTAGGGATCATTTCATTGGTAGGTTATGGAAATTGTTCACATTTGGAAGTTCGTATCAAGGAGGGCCTATATTCACTTCTCAAGTCAAGTTTCACCTATGATTTCGCCTCAACAAACATTCAGGGCAAGTTCTAGACCATTGGCTTGGAACTTAGACTCATGATTCAAATTCTCACCACACACACACTCAGGGTTTGCTAAAGACATCGAGTTGAGAGCCCACAACGACCTTAGTTCCAATTCAAGCGCACCATGGCCCCCACACGACCATATGATGATTGTTTGGTCAACACAAGAGTCTCAAGGCCACAACTTTTCACCATCCTAAACACAACCTTATGTCTTTGACCATGGGATCAAAGGCAAATGTGTTAGGCCCAAGTGAAGCTTGCCTGAGGTCCTCTTAACTACAAAATTTGAAAATCAAAAGAAGAAAAATCAAAAACGGACTCAAACCCTTAAGAAGGTTGTCACGCCATCTATCATTGGGAAGAGCCACCCGGTTCGCACAACACACTACCCTTGGAAAGAACCGTGGCATTAAGAAAACCAAGGGTTTATTGAAAACACAAAAACCGAAACGAAGAATTTAAACGAAAATTAGAAAAATCNAACACTTTGTCCTTGAGGACAAGCAAATGAGGGTCATCAAACTGACGCTCCCAGATACGATCAAACAAGGAAGACCGAGAGACCACGCAAGCTAGAACCCGACTAGACGCTGAAAGGTCCAACCTCACAAACTGGCTGGCTAAGGCCTGAACATCCATCGCCATGGGCCTCTCTGCTACTAGTAAATAAGCCAAACTACCCAAACTCTCTGCCCGACGGCTCAAAGCATCGGCAACCATATTGGCCTTGCCCAGGTGATACAAAATAGTGATATTATAATCCTTCAGCAGCTCTAGCCATCTCCTCTAACGCAAATTAAGGTCCTTCTGCTTGAACAGATGCTGCAAACTCTGGTGATCAGTATAAATCTCACAAGTCACACCGTACAAATAATGACGCCAGATCTTCAAGGCGTTAACAATAGTAGCTAACTCAAGATCATGGACAAGATAATTCTTCTCATGTATCTTCAACTATCTGGACGCGTAGGCAATCACCCTACCGTCCTGCATCAATACCGCTCCAAGTCCAACTCTCGAAGGATCACAATAACGTAACTCCTTTTTTTCTGCACTTAACTAATAAGCATGTTCTATTGACTGAATTGACTTGCAAATTTATAATCCATGAGCTAAATGGTCTCAGTTATCTGCTAAGTACAGAGCCCACCGACTTGAAAACAAACACAAGACTATTGCGTACTTACAAAGTCATAGAAGGACTACTCTACATGCAAAGAAAATGATAACAAAAATAAATAAAAGAAAGATGACTATAAAATGCTCTTGTAAATTATGGTCAATATCGGGTATATAAGCAATGATTCAAAACAAGAGGTCAATCTTTCTCTGGCAATATAATTTTATGTAAGACAGAGTTTGGTTAGATAATATGATAAGCCATTGATTTTTTTTTCTTCATATTTCATAAGATGGTTAACCAACATGTTAACTAATTGATTTTTGCTATTTTTATCTTGCAGTATCTCGACGTGACATGAGCGTGAACATTATATAGTTCAACCATTACTAATCAGTCAAACGATCACATTAATTGAGTCAAAGAATTTAGCCTAGCAATATTAGCATTATAGTCTAGCTGGAAATTAAGTAGGAGACGAGTTTGTTAACAAATGTGTGTACATGCAGATAAGGAAACAACTTTAAAGTTTATACATTTTTCACTGCACAAATAAAGAAACAAAATAATTTAGCCATGCAATCAAAATTTAATTTATGTTTTGGTAGGTTTTTAAGTTAGATTAGAGGTAATTTTAATTTCCGAAATCTAACTGTAAAATAATATAGAAAGCTATTTATAAGTTTCATAGTTTTGGGATTCTTTCCAACTCTGGCATCTTCCCCATAGAGCAACTATAAAAACCCCTCTTTGTTCCTTTATTTTCACCTCACAATTGCATTCTCTATTTTCTTTCTGTATATCTCCTCCATTTTGCATATCACAATTCAGCTTCTTTTTTTAATGTCTCATAAATTGTCCAAACCTATGACCTGCAAAATGTCCCAAAAAGAATCATCCCAAACATATGGAGAGATCGTGCAAGCAATGAGCTTTCTTGNCGAACCTCCTCCTTCAATGCCAATTTCTCCAAGTATTGAGTCTCGTCTTCATCCTTGAAACCCAAATAATCATTAAAAGTTTTACCCGAAAATACAACATTCTTGTCCCTCACTTTGGTCACAGTGGAGTTCTTTTCGGTGTAGGCTACGTTGGTGTAGAATTCTTTGACCATGTGTTCATTTGCATTGATCAACCCGTCACTGAATTGGTCCCACCCGTTTCGAGTTTGAAATTGTTCATGGACTCTGGGTAGAAGTGGCAATAAGTCTTTGGTTATGATGCACCTCTCGGGGATGAGATGTCTTTTGGACCACATTTCTCGGAATTTGTGGAAAGCCACTTGATTGACAAGCGGTCTTCCCACACTTCCGCTTTTCTTGTTCGTTCCACACCACCAACTTCAGGAACCCTGCTAACCGGAAGCTCCTCAGCACTGTCTGCACTATCCCCAGATTCTGAAGCTGTGGGGGGAGTGGAGTACTTGCCGCTGCCCGCAGCTGAGCCATCAGACGACTCAGATGTATAGCTTGTGGATTTTGGGCTGGAACTGAGGGGACTTGCCCCGAATCAGCTGATAGTTCCTGAGAGGGAAGGTACTCACTCCCCGATTGCTCCTCGTCTGACACTATTTGCTTTCTTGTTTTTAGTTTTGGTTGGGGAGTGAGTTTCTTTGGCTTAGCTTTCCCTACCCGGGAGGGTTCTCCTCGGCCGGGTTGTTTGGCACCACGTCCTCTCTGTCTCACTATTGTCTGCACACAAATGATTCTAACATGGTTAGTATAGGCAAGTGCAGTGTATTATCATTATCATAACAAGACAGGACAGTAAGAAGCAATGTAGCAGTTAGTGAAGTAGAATAGATTCATGCGGACCGCGCCAAGAGGGCATGCGGCCGCACAGGTCTAACTTAGGAAGACCAGCTATCTGAACATCTCCCACGCGGGCCGCACAAACATGAAACGCGGCCACGCGGGCATGGAGCGGACCGCACTAACCTGGCGTGCGGCCGCACTGGGCTTTAAGTATCGGGATAGCTAGGGTTTAGTAGAAATTGCTCAAATCTTTCATGTTTTGGCCTCCTACTATGTCCCTACTCGTTTTTAACATGCCCAACATTTCAAAGAACAACAAGAACAACGTAAAACTATCCTAATCATGAACAATGAAGAACAAAAGAAAAATGAAGAAGTTATTACTAAGGAAACAAGTAAAAAGTGCAAAGTAATACTAATTAAAACTAAGGTGAGAGATATGTTACCAGGGAAGTGAAGAAATGCTCTTGATGTTAATGCCAAAGAGAGATTCAGGATGAATAGTGAAAAATTAGGGCTCAGAGATCGATTTGGCGAAAAGTTCTCAATGAAGCCCTAGAGGAAGGCAGTGGGGCCCCGACTTACCCTCCAGCGCGGTCGCGTGAACAGGACCGCGGACCGCACTGGACTTACCTCAAACTACCACGCTTAAGACTTCTGACGCGGGCGCACGAATGTGGACGCGGCCGCGTGGTGCAATGCGGACCGCACAAACATGGGATGCGACCGCATGAACCAACTTCAGAGACTTCAAATACTGGCTTTGGCTGGTGCGGACCGCGCAAGCAGGGGTGCGGCCGCACTAGCCAACTTCAGAGACTGTGTACTTTTTGCACAGTTGTTTTGCACTGCCACAATTCCTGCAACATCTCACAAACCATTAGCTCAAAAATCCTAATCTACAACAGAAATTAAAAAGACATGGGTTGCCTCCCAAGAAGCGCCTGATTTAACGTCGCGGCACGACGAATGTTACCATCATATCACGTCAAATGAATGAGTGCCACCACATGGCTGTCATCAATCTTCCCCAAGTAATGCTTCACACGATGCCCATTGACTCGGAAAACCTCATCATTTTTGCTCTTGAGATCAATAGCACCAAATGGAGTCACCCCCACAACCTCAAATGGACCACTCCACCTAGACTTGAGCTTTCCCGGGAATAACCTCAACCGGGAGTTGAAGAGAAGAACCATGTCTCCCACCTTGAATTCTTTACCCCGAGCATACTTGTCATGAAGGTACTTCATCTTGTCCTTGTATAGCGACGAGCTGGAGTAAGCATGAAATCTAAACTCATCAAGCTCATTCAATTGCTCTACTCGGAGATTTGCTGCAACATCCCATTCCAAGTTCAATTTCCTCAATGCCCACATAGCCTTGTGTTCAAGTTCCACTGGAAGATGGCAAGCTTTACCAAACACCAACCGATACGGAGACATACCAATTGGAGTCTTGTAAGCAGTCCGATAAGCCCAAAGAGCATCATCCAATTTCTTCGACCAATCGGTCCTATTAGCATTCACCGTTTTGGACAGAATACTCTTTATCTCTCGATTTGATACTTCCACTTGTCCACTAGCTTGTGGATGATAGGGAGTGGTCACTTTGTGGTTAACTCCATACTTAGCAAGCAATGAATCAAAAGCTTTGTTGCAAAAATGGGACCCCCCATCACTAATAATGGCCCGGGGAGTACCAAACCTCGTAAAGATACTCTTCTTCAAAAATGCTACAACACTTCGGGCTTCATTGTTGGGAAGAGCCACGGCCTCCACCCATTTTGAAACATAGTCCACCGCCACGAGAATGTAAGTATTACCACAGGAGCTTACGAACGGACCCATGAAATCGATGCCCCAAACATCAAAAATATCCACCTCAAGAATTGCATTGAGGGGCATCTCATCCTTCTTGGAAATACCGCCGGCTCTTTGACATGCATCACAACTCTTCACCAATTCACTAGCATCCTTGAACAACGTGGGCCAATAGAAGCCACAACTCAAAACTTTTGAGGCTGTCCTCACCCCCCCGTGATGGCCACCATAGGGAGAGGAGTGACAAGCCTCCAATATGCTCATTTGTTCACTTTCCGGCACACATCTCCTTATTACTCCATCCGTGCAAATTTTAAACAAATACGGATCATCCCAATAAAAATCCAAACTATCCCGCTTGAGTTTCTTCTTTTGGTTGGAAGAGAGCTCACACGGAATGTTACCTGTCACAATGAAGTTGGCGATGTCCGCGAACCATGGCATTTCACACATAGAAACGGAAAGAAGCTGCTCGTCAGGGAACCTATCATTGATCTCAATACCATCACTTGGTCTCCCATCTTCATCTAATCAGGACAAATGGTTGGCAACTTGATTCTCGCTTCCCTTTCTATCCACAATCTCTAAATCAAATTCCTGAAGGAGTAGCACCCATCTCATCAATCTTGCTTTCGAATCCTTCTTAGTCATCAAATACCGAAGGGCTGCATGGTCCGTGTGTATGATCACCTTTGCCCCCATAAGGTAAGGTCTAAATTTCTCCATCGCGAACACAATAGCCAATAGCTCCTTTTCTGTCACAGTGTAGTTTCTCTGAGCCTCATTCATAGTCTTCTAGCATAATACACAGGATGGAACATTTTGTTGATTCTTTGGCCTAGCACCGCCCCAACCGCTACATCACGGAGCCAAAAAGTGATTAGGTCGCAGCGGAATCAACCTTTGGAAGAGTGGGCGCTAGCACTTTTACCCAATAGTGGTATCGGGGTCAATTTCCACATGGAGCTAGGAAGGGAGTTGGATATTTGTTTAGCCTAGAAATGCGAGTTTGCTTCTAATTGATCTTCTATCATTTTTGGGTTTTTCTTTGTGATTATCAACTACAATTTAACAACTACTACTTATAACTAAATTATGATAAGATATTAAGTCTAAGTTGTATGCAAGATGGAGAAAGGCACTAGGGTCGTGGCATTTACCTAGGTGGTCAACTAACGGATAGAGATTCCTAATACGAGAATGATGATTATGGGGCTTATGATATAACTGTTGCACGATAGCACTCACTCTCACACCTCTCGGTAGAGAAAATGATTTTGCCCAATTGACTCTCTCGAGACCAATTGGGTAGGCTAACAAACCAAGCAACTTAGGGTTCAAGTTCGGTAATTGCTCTCTCGAGGTTTTACCCGTTAATTGGAACTACTATTCTCATAGGTCCATCCCAATTCCTTGTTGGGTTAATTTTGGAGTCTTAGACACTCTTTCTCAAGAATGGTCAAAACTCACAAAGCTAGACTTAGTGTTTGCAACCACCAAATCCAAGTGAGAACATAAAAATAACCCAAATATCAAACACCCAACATCATTCAAGCATTAAAGAATCATACCCATTAATTACCCACACTAGGGTTGAGCCACAACCCTAGCTTATGGGTTTAACTAGCCATAATAACAACAGAAATTGAAGGAGAAATAGATAAAATGAACATATTAATTAACTAGAAGGTAAAACCACAAGAATCCACGTTAAACACAATGAAAAATGCCCAAAATAGGCTAAGACTTTTGTCTCACGAGTGCAGCAGCTGTTCTGTATCTAATCGGTTCCCTAAAAAATGGCAAATATTCTATTTATACTAAGTTAAGAAAAATCGGACAAAAATACCCCTGCAGGGTCTGTGCGGTCCACACGATGATGACACGCGGCCGCACTGGGTTGCTTTACTTTTGAGACTTGCTTTCTGAAGATGTTGATGCGGACCGCATAATGATGAAGTGCGGCCGCATGATGACTGGCGCGGACCGCGTGAACTTGTAGTGCGGCCGTATGAGTGGCTTGTGATGGTCTCTGAACTTCTGTGGCGCGGACCGCGTGAACTTGTAGCGCGGCCGCATTGGTAGGAACTGAGAATGCCACTCTCTGAACTTCAGTGGTGCGGCCGCATGACATGATGGTGCGGTCCGCACCAAGTTCTGAATATCCATGCTTTCCTGATCTTTGACACTTGAGCAGGTTTCATTCCGTTTCGAACCGATTTTTGACTTTCATCACCTTGTTGCTCAAACCTGCGATCAAGCGCAACTTATAAGCATTCTGGGTATATTTTATGGCAAATCATACATAAAGCATAGGCAAGTATGGGCATAAAACGTGTCAAAATCACAGTTATCAAGCATCGCCATGCAACACTTTGTCCTTGAGGACAAGCAAATGAGGGTCATCAAACTGACGCTCCCAGATACGATCAAACAAGGAAGACCGAGAGACCACACAAGCTAGAACCCGACTAGACGCTGAAAGGTCCAACCTCACAAACTGGCTGGCTAAGGCCTGAACATCCATCGCCATGGGCCTCTCTGCTACTAGTAAATAAGCCAAACTACCCAAACTCTCTGCCCGACGGCTCAAAGCATCGGCAACCATATTGGCCTTGCCCGGGTGATATAAAATAGTGATATCATAATCCTTCAGCAGCTCTAGCCATCTCCTCTAACGCAAATTAAGGTCCTTCTGCTTGAACAGATGCTGCAAACTCTGGTGATCAGTATAAATCTCACAAGTCACGCCGTACAAATAATGACGCCAGATCTTCAAGGCGTTAACAATAGTAGCTAACTCAAGATCATGGACAGGATAATTCTTCTCATGTATGTTCAACTATCTGGGCGCGTAGGCAATCACCCTATCGTCCTGCATCAATACCGCTCCAAGTCCAACTCTCGAGGGATCACAATAACGTAACTCCTTTTTTTCTGCACTTAACTAATAAGCATGTTCTATTGACTGAATTGACTTGCAAATTTATAATCCATGAGGTAAAATGGTCTCAGTTATCTGCTAAGTGCAGAGCCCACCGACTTGAAAACAAACACAAGACTATTGCGTACTTACAAAGTCATAGAAGGACTACTCTATATGCAAAGAAAATGATAACAAAAATAAATAAATAAAAGATGACTATAAAATGCTCTTGTATATGTAAATACTCTCAACCCAGATACGCAGTCCGTTAACAAATAATACGATTAAAATGGAAAATATCAAGGTTCCAATCCGAAACTAATAAAATAGTATGGAAAATAATAACGAATATCCCAACATTCCCCAATAGATCTGGAGTCACGAGTCTAGAGCCTCTAAATGTAACAGAGTAATATATTCATAGTATAAAGAAAGTCTAGGATAGTAAAAGACAAATGCAATAAAGGGGAGAAGTCGNAGTGATTAGGTCGCAGCGGACTCAACCTTTGGAAGAGTGGGCGCTAATACTTTTACCCAATAGTGGTATCGGGGTCAATTTCCACAGGGAGCTAGGAAGGGAGTTGGATATTTGTTTAGCCTAGAAATGCGAGTTTGCTTCTAATTGATCTTCTATCATTTTTGGTTTTTTTGTGATTATCAACTACAATTTAACAATTACTAATTATAACTAAATTATGCTAAGATATTAAGTCTAAGTTGTATGCAAGATAGAGAAAAGCACTAGGGTCGTGGCATTTACCTAGGTGGTCAACTAACGGATAGAGATTCCTAATACGAAAATGATGATTATGGGGCTTATGATATAACCGTTGCACGATAGCACTCACTCTCACACCTCTCGGTAGAGAAAATGATTTTGCCCAATTGACTCTCTCGAGACCAATTGGGTAGGCTAACAAACCAAGCAACTTAGGGTTCAAGTTGGGTAATTGCTCTCTCGAGGTTTTACCCGTTAATTGGGACTACTATTCTCATAGGTCCATCCCAATTCCTTGTTGGGTTAATTTTGGAGTCATAGACACTCTTTCTCAAGAAGAGTCAAGAACCACAAAGCTAGACTTAGTGTTTGCAACCACCAAATCCAAGTGAAAACATAAAAATAACCCAAATATCAAACACCCAACATCATTCAAGCATTAAACAATCATACCCATTAATTACCCACACTAGGGTTGAGCCACAACCCTAGCTTATGGGTTTAGCTAGCCATAATAACAACAAAAATTGAAGGAGAAATAGATAAAATGAACATATTAATTAACTAGAAGGTAAAACTACAAGAATCCACGTTAAACACAATGAAAAATGCCCAAAATAGGCTAAGACTTTTGTCTCACGAGTGCAGCAGCTGTTCTGTATCTAATCCGTACCCTAAAAAATGGCAAATATTCTATTTATACTAAGTTAAGAAAAACCGGACAAAAATACCCCTGCGGGGTCTGTGCGGTCCGCACGATGATGACACGCGGCCGCACTGGGTTGCTTTACTTTTGAGACTTGCTTTCTGAAGATGTTGACGCGGACCGCACAATGATGAAGTGTGGCCGCATGATGACTGGCGCGGACCGCGTGAACTTGTAGTGCGGCCGTATGAGTGGCTTGTGATGGTCTCTAAACTTCTGTGGCGCGGACCGCGTGAACTTGTAGCACGGCCGCATTGGTTGGAACTGATGATGCCACTCTCTGAACTTCAGTGGTGCGGACCGCATGAACTTGCAACGCGGCCGCATTGGTTGGAACTGAGAATGCCACTCTCTGAACTTCAGTGGTGCGGCCGCATGACATGATGGTGCGGTCCGCACCAAGTTCTGAATATCCATGCTTTCCTGATCTTTGACACTTGAGCAGGTTTCACTCCGTTTCGAGCCGATTTTTGACTTTCGTCACCTTGTTGCTCAAACCTGCGATCAAGCGCAACTTATAAGCATTCTGGGTATATTTTATGGCAAATCATACATAAAGCATAGGCAAGTATGGGCATAAAACGTGTCAAAATCACAGTTATCACATGCTGCCCGATAGAGATATTGATTTTGGCATTGATCTGTTGCCGGGCACTTAGCCCATTTCTATTCCTCCGTACCGTATGGCTCCTCCGGAGTTGAAGGAGCAGTTACAGGAATTGCTTGATAAGGGTTTCATTCGGCCCAGTGTATCACCTTGGGGTGCTCCTGTCTTGTTTGTGAAGAAAAAGGATGGTTCTATGCGTATTTGTATTGATTATCGCCAGTTGAACAAGGTTACAATGAAGAACCATTATCCTTTGCCTCGTATTGATGACCTGTTTGGTCAGTTACAGGGTGCTTGTGTGTTTTCTAAGATTGACTTGCGTTCAGGCTATCATCAGTTGAAGATTCGGGAGCCAAATATCCCAAAGACCGCCTTCAGGACTCGGTATGGTCATTACGAGTTCCTTATTATGTCATTTGGGCTTACCAATGCCCCAACAGCCTTCATGCATTTGATGCACAGTGTATTCCGGCCATATCTTGACTCATTCGTCATTGTCTTTATTGATGACATTCTGGTATATTTCCGGAGTCGGGAAGATCATGAGCAGCACCTGAGGACAGTGCTTCAGACTTTGAGAGAGAAGAAATTATATGCCAAGTTCTCGAAATGTGAGTTTTGGTTGGATTCCGTGGCATTCTTGGGTCACATAGTATCTAGTGAGGGAATAAAGGTGGATCCGAAGAAAGTGGAAGCAGTGCAGAGTTGGCCCAGACCATCCTCAGCTACAGAGATCTGCAGTTTTCTTGGCTTGGCGGGTTATTACCGTCGATTTGTTTAGGGATTTTCATCTATTGCAGCACCTATGACCAGGCTGACCCAGAAGGGTGCTTCATTCCAGTGGACGGAAGAGTGTGAGGAGAGATTTCAGAAGCTCAAGACAGCTTTGACTACAGCCCCAGTTTTGATATTGCCTACCGGTTCGGGGTCTTATACTGTCTATTGTGATGCCTCGAGGGTCAGCCTTGGAGCGGTATTGATGCAGGACGGTAGGGTGATTGCCTACGCGTCCAGACAGTTGAAGGTACATGAGAAGAATTATCCTGTCCATGATCTCGAGTTAGCTGCTATTGTTCACGCCTTGAAGATCTGGTGTCATTATTTGTACGGTGTGCCTTGTGAGATTTATACTGATCACCGGAGTTTGCAGCATCTGTTCAAGCAGAAGGACCTTAATTTGCATCAGAGGAGGTGGTTATAGCTGCTGAAGGACTATGATATCACTATTTTGTATCACCCGGGCAAGGCCAATGTGGTGGCCGATGCTTTGAGTCGCCGGGCGGAGAGTTTGGGGAGTTTGGCTTATTTACCAGCAGCGAAGAGGCCCATGGCGATGAATGTTTAGGCCTTAGCCAGTCAGTTTGTGAGATTGGATCTTTCAGAGCCTAGTCGGGTCCTTGCTTGTGTGGTTTCTCGGTCTTCCTTGTTTGATCATATACGGGAGCGTCAGTTTGATGACCTTCATTTGTGTGCCCTCAGGGACCGGGTTCTGCAGGGCGATGCCAGAGATGTGACCATTGATGATGACAGGGTATTGAGGATGCAGGGCCGGGTTTGTGTACCCAGTGTTGATGGGCTTCGAGAGTTGATTGTAGAGGAGGCCCACAGTTCGCGGTATTCTATCCATCCGGGTGCAGTGAAGATGTACCAGGATTTGAGACAGCACTATTGGTGGAGGCGGATGAAGAAAGATATAGTGGGGTTTGTAGCTCGGTGCCTTAATTGTCACCAGGTGAAGTATGAGCACCAGAGACCGGGTGGATTGCTTCAGCAGATAGAGATTCCCGAGTGGAAGTGGGAGCGGATCACCATGGACTTCGTAGTTGGGCTCCCACGGACTTTGAGGAAGTTCGATGCCATTTGGGTGATTGTGGATCGGCTGACCAAGTCCGCACATTTCATTCCTGTGAGTACTACCTATTCTTCGGAGCGGTTGGCGGAGATTTATATCTGGGAGATTGTCCGTCTGCATGGTATTCCAGTTTCCATCATTTCAGATAGAGGTACTCAGTTCACATCACGGTTCTGGAGGGGCGTACACCATGAGTTGGGTACTCGGGTGGAGTTGAGCAAAGCATTTCACCCTCAGACGGACGGATAGTCCGAGCGTACTATTCAGATTCTTGAGGATATGCTCCGTGCGTGTGTGGTTGAGTTTGGAGGGTCTTGGGATCAGTTCTTTCCATTGACGGAATTTGCCTACAACAACAGTTATCAGTCCAACATTCAGATGGCACCATATGAGGCTTTATATGGTAGGCGGTGTAGATCTCCGGTGGGTTGGTTTGAGCCGAGTGAGGCTAGATTATTGGGCACAGACTTGGTTCAGGATGCTTTGGAGAAGGTTAAGGTGATTCAGGATAGACTCCGTACAGCCCAGTCCAGACAGAAGAGTTACGCGGACCAGAAGGTTCGTGATGTTTCCTATATGGTTGGAGAGCGGGTTCTACTTCGGGTTTCGCCTATGAAGGGCGTTATGAGATTTGGGAAGAAAGGGAAGTTGAGTCCGAGGTTTATTAGCCCTTTTGAGATATTGAGGCGTGTTGGGGAGGTCACTTATGAGCTTGCCTTACCTCCCAGCTTGGCAGGAGTTCATCCGGTATTTCATGTTTCGATGCTCCGGAGGTTTCACGGTGATCCGTCGCACGTGTTGGATTTCAGTTCAGTCCAGTTCGACAAGGATCTATCTTATCTTGAGGAGCCGGCGGCAATATTGGACAGGCAGGTTCGGAAGCTGAGGTCAAAGAACATTGCATCAGTGAAGTTTCAGTGGCGGGGTCAGCCGGTCGAGGAGGCGACTTGGGAGACCGAGCAGGATATGCGCAGCCGTTACCCTCATCTTTTCACTACTTCAGGTATGTCTCTATGCTCGTTCGAGGACGAATGAATGTTTAAGTGTAGGAGGATGTAACGACCCGACCGGTCGTTCTATGAATTAACGCCCCGATCCCCTATTAACTATTTTCCCCGTGTTTATTTCTGCTACTCTGAGTTGCCGGGAGGTTTCGTTTTGAGTTTCGCAGTATTTTGGGACACTTAGTCCCTAAATGAGAAGTTATGTTTTAGAATTTGGACCGTAGTCGGAACAGGGTAAAGACGGCCTCAGAATGGAATTCTGTGAGTTCCGTTAGCTCCGTTGGGTGATTTCGTGTTTAGGAGCGTGTTCAGATTGTGTTTTGGAGGTCCTATCTTATATAGGCTTGAAATGCCGAAAGTTGAATTTTTGAAGTTTTCGGTTCGATAGTGAGATTTTGATATCGGGGTCCGAATGGAATTCTGAAAGTTGGTGTAGCTCCGTAGTGTTGAATGTGACGTGCTTGCAAAAGTTCAGGTCATTCGGACGAAGTTTGATAGACTTTTTGATCGAAAGCGTAATTTGGATGTTTCGGAGTTCTTAGGCTTGAATCCGATGTTAAATTGGTGTTTTGATGTTGTTTTGAGCGTTCCGAAGGTTGGAACAAGTTTGAATGATGTTTTAGGATTGGTTGGCATGTTTGGTTGAGGTCCCGGGGGCCTCGGGTGAGTTTCGGGTGCTTAACGGAAGTTGAATTTAACTTGGGAAAAATTTGATGTTGGCTGAACCTGTCATAACCGCACCTGCGTGAATGGGAGTGCAAATGCGGCGCCGCAGAAACGGTTTAGGGACCGCAGAAGCGAGATTAGCCAAGGCCCCAGAAGGCGCAGGTGCGATGTATTGGACGCACCTGCGGAACCGCAGGTGCGGTAAGTGAGTCGCATAAGCGGAAGCTTAATTTTAATGAAATATCGTAGGTGCATTTCTTTTCCGTAGAAGCGGGACCACAGGTGCGGTCCCGTGGCCGCAGAAGCGGATTTGCTGGGTAGAAATAGGAAATTTCGGGGGTTTGAAATCAAAACTTGGAAAAACGATTGGGAGCTCGATTGAGGGCGATTTTGATGAGGAAATAAGTGGGTAACGATTCCTAATCTCTTTCTAGTTGTAATCCTATAATCTAATCTTAGTTTTGTCATTTAATTTCGGATTTGGGATGAAAAATTGAGGAAAAGAGGAGAAAAGTTCTTAGGCCTAATTTTGGGGTTTTGATCTAGATTTTGATGTCGGATTGGAATAATTTTGGTATAAATGAACTCGTGAGAGAATGAGGATTCTGAATTTGTAAATTTTACTCGATTCCGAGACGTGGGCCCGAGGGGTGTTCTGGTCATTTTTCCTAATTTCGCGTATTAGCTTAGAATTAATTAGTGGAATCAGTTACTTGAAGTTTTATTTACATTATGCAATTGATTTGAATAGATTTGGGCCATTTGGAGTGGAGTACTCGTGGCAAGAGCGTGGTTTCGGGTTGATTTTGAGCCGGTTCGAGGTAAGTGGCTTGCCTAACCTTGTGTGGGGGAACTCCCCTTAGGATTTGGTATTGTTGATATTTGAAATGCCTTGTACGTGAGGTGACGAGTGCGTACTTGTGCTAATTGTTGAAAATCCGTTTTCATTAAGTAACTATAATTGTGATTCCCTTTCCCGTTTATACTGCTTGTAATTTAAGCCTGCTGTTAGCTTAGGAAAGCATATTTAATTGACTTAATTTCTTTACTTGCTCAAACTGCCTTATTTGGATTACGTGCAGCATGCTAGGTTAGAAATACCTGTTTTACCTTGGTATGAAATTTGAATTGAATTGAGTATTCTTCGTGATGCTGCTGTGCGTTTACTTTGGGACTACGGGACGATATCCCGGGAGATCCCCCTGCCTGTTTACTTTGGGACTACAGATTTGTATTCCGGTAGATCCCCCTGCACTTTTATATTGGAACTACGGGACTGCACCCGGTAAATTTCCCCAGTACTGGGTATTTACATTTGGGACTACGGATCGGGATTTCGGTAGATCCCTGCGCACTATGAGTTGGACTACGGGACGGTATCCCGGGAGATCCACTGGATATTTATAATTGGGACTACAGAACGGTGTACTGGGAGATCCCCGGTTGTTATCTCTATGTGAGCTGTATTCTTTCCGTGATTACTTCTGTCTCTGTAATAGTTGTTGTTATTCTTATTATCCTGTGTTACTTCATACAGTTAGCATTTAATTATATTGTCGTATTCTATACTGTTTTATCTCATTTTTCATCTATAATCAGTAGGGCCCTGACCTTCCTCGTCACTACTCGACCGAGGTTAGTCTTGGCACTTACTAAGTACCGCTATGGTGTACTCATGTCCTTTCTGCGCCTGTTTTTCATGTACAGATCCAGGTACTTCGACTCAGCCCTACTACCCTTGAGGCGGGGTGATCCATCAGAGACTTCGAGGTATCTCTGCCGTGTCCGCAGACCGAGAAGTCCCTTTCCATTCTCTCTCATAGTATTAGCCCTTCTGTATTTACTTTTTTTTAGACACTCTGGAGTTAGAACACTGTAGTTATTCCACATCTTGTGATTTCATGAGATTCCGGGTTTTGGGAAATGTAGTTTCAGTTTGAGAAGTTTGTATTGTATATGCCAAGCGGAATCTTAAATGTTTCATTATGTTATTCCGCAGTTTTTGGCTAGTTTTATTCTTTTATTTCTTTTTCCGCAATTTGTTAGGCTTACCTAGTCGTAGAGACTATGTGCCGTCACGATAGTTCACGGAGGGCGAACTGGGGTCGTGACAATGACTCATCTCATATTTATGTTATTTTATTGAAAAACACCTTATATAGTTCTGTCTTACTAGGATTAAAGAAATATTTGGAGCACAAATTCTATGTTTTGTGCTATGAAGACTTTATGAAAAAAAATCCGAAAAAACTCGAAAACAACCGAGATTAAAAAATCCGACTTTTATTGGTCTGGTTTGGTCTTTAGATTTAATAACCCGACACAATTGGTTTGGTTTGGTAATTGAAAAATTCGAACCAACTCGACCTATGTGCACCCCTAGTTTTAAGTATCATGGGTCAGTTATATATGAGGATGGAGAGATTGATGAGGATATCACATATCTTATTTATGCAGGGTGGGTGAAATGAAGGCTTGCTTTCGGTGTTTTGTGTGACAAGAGGCTGCCACCAAAACTTAAAGGTAAGTTCTACATAGCGGTAGTAAGACCGACTACGTTGTATGTGGTTGAAGATGAGGTAGCTGAAATGAGGATGTTGAGATATGGATGAGCGGACATACGAGGATTGATTAAATTAGGAATGTATAATTCGGGACAAGGTGGGCGTAGCCCCGGTGGAGGACAAGATGCGGGAAGCTAGACTTAGATGGTTCAGACATGTGAAAAGGAGAGACATAGACACAACAGTGAGGAGGTGTGAGAGGTTGACCTGGGAGGGCCTAAGGAGAGGTAGGGGTATGTCGAAGAAGTACTGGGGTGAGGTGATTAGGCAAGATATGGCGATGCTCCAGATTACCGAGGACATGACCTTTGATAGGAAGTTGTGGAGGTCGAGGATTAGGATAGAATGTTAGGTGGCTGAGTGATTTTTCTTGTTCTTACTAGTAGTATCAGTACGTACTCTCGTATTGTTTTTACTCTTATGTTTCTATTATTGCGTGTTGTTGCTTTCATTTTGGTCATCTTACTATTTTGCTGTTTTAATGCTTCTTTTCTATGGCTCTTCATTGTTGTGTCTGGTTGTCTTCTTTTCATTACTATTGTGCTTATGCTTTACTGGAGGGTCTATTGAAACCTTTCTATCTCCAAAATAGGAGTAAGGTCTGCGTACACACTACCCTCCTCAAACCCCACTATGTGGGATTTACTGAGTTTGTTGTTATTGTTGTTGTTGTACTTTCTATTAACATAAAAATGGCTATCCTTGAAGCTGCCCTAGCTTCCATTGGTGGCTCAACGTCCACCCCAACATAACAATACCCTTTGAAATTTATCATTGATTTGAAATTAGATCATATGAAAGAGGCTACATTTATGACATCATATTAAGAAATAAGAGAACTAGAGAGAAAAGAGAAACGAGAAACGAGAGAGAAAACCATAGAGATAACCTATATACGGTGAAATCGGAGGGTCCAATTCCTCGCCATTAAGGCACTTCGGAAGATCACATCGAAGGCTCGAGGTCACGGCCGAGTACCCTCCCTCGAGGGACGTCGACGCTCGACCTTAGTATAGTAATGATCACGGTAATGGTAGAAATGGGGAGTTCCCAAGGTACACGGCTAGGACAGACACAATCTAGCGGGCTACTCTAAACCCAAATCAGGGCGTCATTCAGCCGTCCCATCCCCATAGCTATGTAATTAATGTATTTTGTACTATCTGGGGATTTCCTCCTATATAAAGGGAGTCCTTGTCATTTTGTAAGGCATCTGTTGCTTTAGCTGCTCCATAAGAAATATAAAAGAACATTCTCTCTGCTCTCTTACATATTTTCTTGATATTATTGCTCTCATTTATTATCTTCATTATTGTTCATCATTTATTACTTATCATTGGCCATAAAGAGCCTTCTATGATTTTATCATAACTGTTAGTCATACCTCGACTACCTTCGATAGCTCACGGTTGAGCCCCGGAATCGACCTCGAGGCCCCGGATCGACAAGCTCGAGGCCCCCAATTGTCTACCTATCGGTTTGATTATCATTTCATCCTTAGCTCTTATGTCGCTTCTAAGTCTCACAAACATAGTATCAACTGCTTAACAACCGGCATAAAAATAGATCACGTATTTTTAGAGTCACATAATCAAATTTAATTGTAATTACCATTTCCACGGTAAACAGTTTGGCGCCCACCGTGGGGCTAAACATAATAGTGATTATTTTCTTGCTAGTTCCATTACACAATGCAAGTTATCTTTCACGTTTTTTCTTGTCTAAAGATCTTTGATTTCAGGTCAGAATGTCTGATTCAGTAAACAATAACCTTGAGAACCACTGAGAGAATGGTGTGGCCGTTCCAGGTGTTGGTGAGCCACCACAAAACCTTGAGAACGCACCAGGACCGATTCCGGTGGATGAAGTCTCGCGTGACGCTCAAGACGTCGAAATAAGCTCCCACACTAACAGGAGCATTCACCAAGGTGATCAACAAGAAGCCCAGAAAACCCAGCCCGGGAAGAACGGGAGGTTAGCCTTCATGTTATTTTTGAAATGTTGCAGGAACAACAGTTGGGTATTGCTCAGCTGCAAAGCCACCAGAAAACTCCTAGCACAGTAGCACCGGGGACAGCTCCCCCGGCCGAACAGGTACCGGAAATAATAGGTCGATGGCCGATCCCGTCATCATAAAGATGCTCGAGGACCTCACCAAAGGATCAAATCGGGCGAGAAAATGATAGAAGCCAACGATAAGAAGGTCGAGACTTACAACTCTAGGGTCGACCAAATTCTAGGAGCGCCCCCGATCTTGAAAGGTGTGGACTCAAAGAAGTTCGTACAGAAGCCGTTCCCACAGGAAGCGGCCCCAAAACCCATTCCAAAGAAGTTCAGAATGCCCGACCTCCCAAAGTATAACGGAACGTCAGACCCCAACGAGCACGTCACCGCCTACACTTGTGCAGTAAAGGGCAACAACCTAAGGGACGACGAGATCGAGTCCGTCCTGCTGAAAAAACGTTTGGGGGAAGCGGCTCTCTAAAGGGGGCAATGGACTGTGGTATCGCAAACCCTGGTCCCCCGAAACTCGACGTAGATTCGATTTGCCAGTGTTGGCGGATTCTTTCATTAAGGCACATGGTGGCGCCATCAAAGTAGCAACAAGGAAATCCGACGTCTTCAAGATTAAACAGAGAGATAATGAGATGCTACGAGAGTTCGTATCTCGCTTCCAAATGGAACGAATGGAACTGCCACCGGTCTCTGACAACTGGGCGGTGCAGGCCTTCACTCAGTGTTTGAACGAACGAAGCTCGGTGGCTTCGAAACAGCTGAAGCAAAACCTAGTCGAGTACCCGGCCGTGACTTGGTCGGATGTTCATAACCGATACCAGTCGAAAATCAGGGTCGAGGACGACCAGCTGGGGGCCCCCTCGGGCTCGATATACCCAAGCAAACTCCTGACAAAGGAGCCGAAGCCAAACAAAGAAAGATATCAGCCATACATCGAAGATAGGAGGAACGCCCCGAGGCGCAACGTACCCCGCAACGATCGAAGGATGGACCGAGGACAGAATCCTTGGGGAATCGTCAACAGAATCGGGTTTGATAGGCACACAGGGCCAGCAGAGTCACCTCACCTATCAGAATACAACTTCAACGTCGATGTATCAGACATCGTGTTCGCCATCCGCAAAATCAGAGATGCCAAGTGGCCAAGGCCTGTGCAATCGGATCCTTCGCAAAGGAATCATAACTTAATGTGTGAGTTTCACAACACACATGGCCACAGGACCGAGGATTGACACCAGCTCCGAGAAGAAGTAGCCAGACTACTTAATAAAGGTCACCTCCGAGAATTCTTAAGTGATCGGGCCAAAAATTAGTTCCGAGAAAGAGAGGCGGCCAAGAAGAACGAAATGAATGAGTCGCAGCATGTTATCCACATGATCTTCGGAGGCAGCGATGTTCCAGAGGAACCCGTGATGAGAAGGACGAAAATATCCATCACCAGAGAAAAGCGAACCCGGGGGTACATACCCGAAGACGCCCTCACATTCAGCAAAGAGGACACTAAGACCTTGTCTCAACCTCACAATGACGCACTGGTAATCTTTTTCCTCGTAAATACATTTCAAATAAAACGTGTACTCGTGGATCCAGGTAGCTCGGCCAACATTATCAGGTCGAGGGTAATAGAGCAGCTCGGACTGCTTGACCAAATCGTGCCCGCCACTCGAGTCCTCAACGGATTCAACATGGTGTGTGAAACAACGAAAGGAGAAATCACCCTCCCAGTCAACGTGGTCGGCGTGACCCAAAATGTCAAATTCCATGTCACTGAAGGAGACATGAGGTACAACGCCTTGTTCGGGAGGCCGTGGATACACTACATGAGAGCAGTACCATCCACCCTCCACCAAATGATGAAATTCCCGACAAAGTATTGGATTAAAACTGTCTACGGGGAATAGCATGCGGCGAGGGAAATATTCGCGGTGCACGATGTAACACCAACACCAGTGCATCCACCCTCGAAGGAGCCAAAGGATAATCAAACAGTAAAATAGCGATAGCAAGCTACGCCCTCGGCTAAGTCCGAACCAAACAAAGCAAAGGACCATACCGCGTCCTCATAACAAACGGTTGAAACATCGCCGACGCGCTCCACACTAAGGTATGACCGTATCTTTTCTCTTTCAATTACATTCTACGCTGACCTAAGTGCAGGTATTCGATCAAAACGGCCAAAGCACTCTCCAACTCGAAGGCCTTAGGTTTCAAAAGCATGCGTTGCACTCTTTTCCTTCGACCGAGTTATCATTCCAAAAAGGGTTTTACCGGCAAGGTTTTTAACGAGGCAACACCTATATGCTACCTAAAGAAAACTCAACAAGTATTCAAGGCTTCTTTTGCAATCAACCTCGAATACTGGAGGGCATCCCCCCGGAAGATCACCTTCTCGGAAAAGCTAAGACATGCCGAACAGGGTCCCGATAGGAAAATAATGTACCGGACCAAACGGTCAAACGAACCGTGTCCGCATAGAACAACCAAGCTCCTAACAGCAAAGGCATGTATACTTGTACCAAGTGATTGAAGAATACTTTACATCAAAGCATTTCGCGCATCAAGAGAAACTTGGTATTCTTTGCAAAAATGGCTCCTCTATCAGAAACGTCCCAAGCACTCGGGGACTGGCGTCAACAATCTAACACCTGAACGATCTCCGGGTCGGGACTCCAAACTCATAAGCCCTCAACGAAGCAGCATGAAAATCACAAAACATCTCCAAGGTTGGAAATGCCCCTAACACTCGAGGACTGGCGTCGAAAACTCAAAGCCACATGGACTCCGGGCCGGAGACTCCGGAATCGTAAGCCCTCGAACGAGGCAACACCAAGTTTGCAAGTAATGGCTCCCGAGCCGAGAAATCCTCGATAAGCTCGAGGACTGCCGTCAAATTGTCGTCTCCATCGCAATGGCTCCCGAGCCGAAATACCCTCGATGACTCGGGGACTGTCGCCAATCACCATTCATTAAAAAACCGGAGGCTGTAAGACCCCGAGCGGGCGGACTCGGTCTCGTAAGACCTACATAAGGCAACAACAGCATCTGTAAGACCTCAAGCAAGGCATGAACCATACTTGTACCAAGTATCTAAAAACTGTAAGACCTCAAAGGCATGAAAATTTTGTAAGACCTTGCTAATGGCATAAACCCGATCTCAAAGTTTAGGCTATATATCGAACTTGTAAGACCCATAAAAGGAATACCCTCGATATAGACACCCAAACTACATCAAAAATGGCTCCGGCAAGGCACAATTGACTACGGTCATAAGGCTGTACCAGCCAAACTAACGCGACTCAGGGACGCCCGACCGTCGCTACAAAATCACAGGCCTACAATTTCTTCGAATCTACTTCAAAAAGAACCGGTTAAATAGGCTACCCTCGACATAGGCAAAAGAGCTTCGACCATGTCAGCTCCAAATCACAGGCTTCGAGATACTCAGCCCCCGAGCCAAACCTCCCGAGGTGCTCGATCATCGCCACAAAATGACTCGTAATCGAGGTTCTTCCCGAACCGTCAAAGAGCCAGGCAAAAATTATTTCAAAAAGACCTTAACGAGGGAAAAATAAAGCCAATAAAAAGGTTGCTTCGACCCAAGGCGTAGGAGCCATTGTCGCCAGCCCACATAAAAGGTCGCTTCGACCCAAGGCATAAGAGCCATTGTCGCCAGCCTACATAAAAGGTCGCTTCGACCCAAGGCGTAAGAGCCATTGTCACCAGCCCACATGAAAGGTCGCTTTGACCCAAGGCGTAAGAGCCATTGTCTCCAGCCCGCACAAATACAAAACTTGAGGGTCGAATGAGCTCCAGTCGAAACCCGATTCGGAGACCGAATCCAAAACAGTTAACTGAAAATGTCCCAGGGCAAAAAGCATAAGAGCCATTGTCGCCAGCTTACACTAAAAGGTCACTTCGACCCGAGGCATAAGAGCCATTATCACCAGCCCATGCAAATACAAAAACTTGAGGGTCAAATGAGCTCGAGTGGAGACCCGACTTGGAGGCTAAACCCAAAACAGATGATCAAAATATGTTTAAAGAGCATAAGAGCTCAAACGCCAGCTAATACTAAAGGCTCACACCGGCCGAGTACATGAAAACCTACGGGCCAGCCCGATGAACCTCAGGGCCATATCACGAATCCAAGGATTCCTATCAACTGAAAAGACCAGTTCACTCGACCAAATTCGAGACAGAGGGGAATATAGAAGAAGTAAAGCCACAAGGTTTTCTTTATACACATATAAGAAAAAATGCAATCTCCATTTACAAAACATGTTTTGAAAATGCTACATACAACTGGCAGAATCTACTCTCCCCCTTTCTGAGGGCTATGGCCATCGGCCTCATCTTTGCTATCGTCGGTGCCAGACAGAAGTAACCGAGCATCACGCTCGTCCGCCCTCGCTCGCGCTTACTCTTTCGAGAGGACAAAACCCCTAGCGCGGATCTCCTCGAGAGTCTTTCTTCGAGACTTGCAACGAGCATATTCCTTGATCCTGCCTTCACAATCGAGGGCCTTTCGCAGCTCAGCTTGAGCATCGGCAGCGTCCTTCAAATAGATCGCCGTCTCCTGGTTAGCCTTAGTTTGGCTCATCACGGCTTCAACCCGAGTATCAACAATCTCAGCCCTGACCTTCGAAAGCTCGGACTCGAGCTTTGTGATCACATCTATTTGAACCAAAGCATTGTCACAAGCTAAGCAAAGTTGAGCCTCAAGAGCGGAGACTTTGCCCAGAGCACCCTCCTCCGCCAAAGTCTGAGTGCCCGCCTGAGCCTTCAACTCATCATATTCGCGCTTGGTTCGGCCAACTCCGTTCCGAAGGCGCTCCAGGTCCTCCGCCTTTTTCTGCAACTGAAATAAACAAAACACTAGCCTCAGAAGCTAGAAGAAAGAACACACGCTCAGTCAGAACAAAAACTGCCTGCTCCCTCAAATAGCTCTCATAATTCAAGCTCCGACTCGCCTCATACTGTAAACATGCCAGCTCGTCTTCCTTTTCTTCGCAAAGGCGCCTAAGTGATTTCTCCTCGTCCAAAGATTTCCGAAGCCTGGCTTCCCGGTGAAGCAGTTCGAACTTAAGATTATCAAAAGCCTGCAAAAAGAAAACACGATAAGAAAGGGAGGGCACGAAACTCGGAAAACTTGTGACAAAACTCACCGCATAGTGAAACCGCTGGACTTCCTCGAAGGTCGAGCACACATCTGCTAGCTAGGCTTCCCCGGCTCCGAATAAATTGACCCCAGTCGAGGCACGGTCGCTCGGCATATATGACCCCGGGTTTCGAGCACCCCTCGAAGTATCTCCAGCGGAAAAAGAGGAAGATAGCAGAGGAGAAATCGCCTTTCCAAAACCAGAAACCACGGGCGCAGTCGGCTTAATCGACACTTCCACTTCGGGCCCCCGGTCCAGGTTCGCCTCACTTTGAACACCGTCGCCATGCAAAGGCATCTCTCACTTATTGTTATCGTTCTTTAGCCCAGAAGCTAGCAACCCTTCCCCCTCTCCAAAACCTCGCTTCGGAAGGCTCTCCGATGCCTACAACGGCAAGATTAATACGCAGAAAGGGAAAATGCCTCCCTGAATGAAGGAAGGGAAAGGAAAAAAATAGCACAACATGCACCGTGAAGTTTTGCTTCTCATCTGCCCCGAGACAAAGCTCGCCACTTGAGCTCATCACGAGTCGAGTGGGTCGCCAACTTCCGAACCCAACCCGACAGATCTGGAACGTCGCTCGGCGCCCATGAAACCGCTGTAGAAAAAGAAAAAAAGACACGGTTACAAAACCAGCTTCTGCCATAAAAAAAGCTGAGAAGGCACAGAATGTACCACTTACGTGCATGATTCCATTCCTCAGGGAATGGCATAAACTCCACGGGGATAACGTCAGCGGTCCGAACTCGGACGAATCCACTCATCCATTCCCGATCTCCTTCTTCCTCATCGTCGACAACAAAGGTCGTGGTCGATCGGCATTGAAAGGTTAGCAGAGCTCGATGGTGAAAGGGCCGATACAGCCTAATAAGATGACTGAGCATGAATACTAGACCCGCCTTCTCCGCAAAAAATCTCATCATCAGCGCTATTCGCCAAAATGATGGGTGGATCTGCGCCAAGGTAACTCGATACTTTAAACAGAAGTCAAACACAATCCTATCAAGGGGTCCCAGTGTGAAAGGATACGTGTACACATTCAAGAATCCATCGACACGATCCGTGATGCCCTCGTTCGGGGAAAGTATCTGTAACACTGCTTTCTCCCCCTAGCCACAGTCTTTTCTCACTAACCCAAGATGCTATTCTCCTATCAAAGAAGTAATCTTCAAGGTATGCTCTCGTTGGTCCCGAATACCAGAGGCGGAGCTCTCCTCTCTCTGCCCGACGGATCGCGATGTAACAGTCATGGCAACGTCAAACTCAGAGAACTAAAGCGAGGAGTCGGTGCGAGTACGTTGATACTGAAATGATGAAAGGCCTAACACTGAAAAAGAAGGGTAACTAATTAGAAGGGTGGGATCTCCAAAAGAGTTAAAACAACCCTATATATATATATATATATATATATATATATATATATATATATATATGGAAAAAACGGCGATGGTCCGCCTACCCCAAGAGGCCAACGTAATCATCGCCAGTACCGAGGTGGTACCTGACCTCGAGGACCTCCATCAAAAAGAAGTTAGGCTCTAAGGAGACAACGTACCACTACGAGTCTTGAGGTGGTACCCGACCTCGAGGACCTCCATCGAAAAGAAGTTAGGCTCTAAAGGAGCCAACGGCATCACCGCAAGTCCCTAGGTGGTACCCGACCTCGAGGACCTCCATCAAAAAGAAGTTAGGCTCTAAGGAGCCAACGGCATCACCGCAAGTCCCGAGGTGGTACCCGACCTCGAGGACCTCCATCAAAAAGAAGTTAGGCTCTAATGAGTCAACGACATCACCGCAAGTTCCGAGGTGGTACCTGACCTCGAAGATCTCCATCAAAAAGAAGCTAGGCTTCAAGAAGCCAACGGCTTCGCCACAAGTCCCGAGGTGGTACCCGACCTCGAAGACCTCCGTCAAAGGGAAATTAGGCTCCAAGGAAACAAGCATTTAAGCTTCACCCATATGGGCTTGATCACGGGATACCATCTCCATTGGGGTAAAACCTCATTCGTGATCTACTTACAACGCCTTAGGGCTATTTGCGCTTAGTTCGAAGTAGGTTTCCGGGTGGCTCAGGTTTGAACGAACCCCGCTCGGGGACTGCCCTCGAAAGTTTAAAGGCAGTCCCTATCCTTGGACCTCCGAGCAAATTTCCCCTCGAAGATTATCGCGAGGTCTAAATGATAAATCACGATCTCAAGGCTCAAGACAGTACTTTCTTTCAACTCGAAGTAAAGGTCCCGACGACCCGGGTTTATCGGCCCAATACAGGCTCGATCCAAGGGACCGCAAAGGATTTTGCAGGAAGCCGTATTATCAATCAAAGGTCAGAAAAATTGCCCGCATCTGGGTTCGATATTGGCAGTGGCCGATAGGGTCACACATTCAGAGTCTTCATAAGTGAAAATGAAAGAAAATATAGCAGGCATCGAAGATAACTTGGGAAAACGTCTTTGTATTCATAAAACACTTGATTACAGAAGCCCACGGGGGGTCCTTACATATGATTACAAAAGCCCACAAAGGGTCCTTACACAAAAACAAAGAAGCAAAAAGGTACACGTATAGTAAAAGCCTAGAGCCTAGCCTACTCTCAAAGGTGCTTCCTCGGCAGCCGCATCTTCGAGCGTCATCTCCTCGAGCATGCATCCTCGGCGGCAATGTCTTCAACCGCCACCTCCTCTGGGGTCTCATATCGGTCCTCCAGAGTAATATCTCCAGGGAGAAGATGAAAAAGAGGAAAATGAGGAGAGGAAAAAGATGAAAGTGAGGCGGAAGAAGCAGAGAAAAGAGACATAGCCCACCGAAGCCAAAGGTTGAAGATTCGGGGGGCACCAACCCTACTTGCACGGCCGCTCCAAGTCCACCTTCTGGGACATAGTGCCGTGCAAGTTTAACGGCCGGTCGTGCCATTTTATCCCTTGGAAAACCCAGGGGATGAAGTGCCACACCAGGCCAGGGTAGCAGAGTGAGCAGCAGTGTATAGTCCGAACGCTCTCCCGAGCAGCAATGTAAGGGTCCAAACGTCCCCCTAAGTCGGAAGAAGTCGGCCCCCTATCTCATCACCTTGAACCAACGACGACAGCAGTACTAACCGCAACAACAACAACAATAGCGACAAGACAATGTAATCTCGCTCGGCAAGGGAAATACTAGGCAAAAGGCCATGGCGTGGCCGATGAGAACGCCGCCAGATAACCTTAAGGCCACAGACCCCAAACATGGTGGGTAGCAACGGAGGAGAACAGTGGGGAGAAAGGGATGAAAAGAGGTTAAAAGGCACTTGTACAGAGAGATAGTGCCGGAAGGCCCCCATTTATAAGGGGTGATAATGTAGCCAACGATGCCATCAATACCTTTGAAAGATGGATCGCCAGACACAATCAATGCGTTAAGAGTCAATGGCAATACTGTCGCTTTGAAGAATGGGAATCGCCAGCGCATTGAATGACACTGAAAAGACAAGTCCATGGGACGTCCCGGTTATCGTGAAGGCTTACATCATAAGATGATATCATCGGTATGACATCATCGCGGGAAGACCGAAGAGTTGGATGTCAAAATCGTTTCTTATCACTCCTCTCCAAGAAACGCGGGGACTATCTGTATACGGTGAAATCGAAGGGTCCAATTCCTCGCCATTAAGGCATTTCGGAAGATCACCTCAAAGGCTCGAGGTCACGGCCGAGTACCCTCCCTCGAGGGACATCGAAGCTTGACCTCAGAATAGTAATGATCACGGTAATGGTAGAAATGGGGAGTTCCCAAGGTACACGACTATGACTAACACAATCTAGCGGGCTACTCTGAACCCAAATCAGGGCGTCATCAGCCGTCCCATCCCCATATTTGTGTAATTAATGTATTTTGTACTATGTGGGGATTTCCCTCCTATATAAAGGGAGTCCTTGTCATTTTTTCAGGCGTCTGTTGCTTCAGCTGCTCCATAAGAAATATAAAAGAACATTCTCTCTGCTCTCTTACATATTTTCTTGATATTATTGCTCTCATTTATTATCTTCATTATTGTTCATCATTTATTTCTTATCATTGGCCATAAAGATCCTTCTATGATTTTATCATAACTATTAGTCATACCTCGACTACCTTCGATAGCTCACGGTCGAGCCCTGGAATCGACCTCGAGGCCCCCGATTGTCTACCTATCGGTTTGATTATCATTTCATCCTTAACTCTTATTTCGCTTCTAAGTCTCACATACAAAGCATCAACTGCTTAACAACCGGCATAAAAATAGATCACGTATTTTTAGAGTCCCATAATCAAATTTAATTGTAATTACCATTTCCACGGTAAACATAACCAATGATAACTCATTGCATTATTTTTTCTCGACTTCCTTAAACATGTGATGTGCGGCTATAAGTCATGGTTTAGCACATTACGTGCCTTGCATTTTACATGCTTTAATGATAAACTATACTTTATTTGTGCGTAATGGAGTCTATTTTATGTGTAGGTGAATCGAAGATGAAAGTAGAGCAAAAGGGATACTTAAACGTTGAAAGTGTGCTCGAGAACAGTGAAAAGGAGAGACCTGGTGTTGGCCCAAGTTCAGGTGAAGTTTTGAAGAATGACAAATGAACTCAGTCATGGACCAGGTCCATCATGTGAGGCACAGTATTTATCAACCTATACATGTGAGATGCACGTGAAGGAGATAAGTCTCAGTGATCAAGCAACAATATTTCCTGAACTGATCGAAAAGGTTACATATTGGATAAGGAGTGAAAGTCTCCTTATGAGAAGAGAACACAATCCAGATAAAGGAAAGGGTTGGAGTTTGTGTTGTTCAAGGACTCAACTTCGATGGAAGATCACCAATTGAGTCTTAATCAAACTCGAAATTACTAACTCATTAAATCACAGTGATTGTTCTCTTTTACAGGTATTGCACAAACGCAGAATTTAAACTAAATTGAGAGCAAAAGAGCGAGGCAATTTTGCAAGCAATTTATGTGAGATTCAAGTGTGCATTCCTGAAGCTACTAGGACAAGATAGAAGAACCAATTCCGTTGTGTTTATTCTTATTCTAGTTCAATTGTAGTAGGTGGTTTAAAGTTGTACCTTTCCAGCTTTTGTAGAAGCAATTGTAATAGGTACTTTGAGTATTCAAGTTATAGGCTAACTTGAAGGTGTCGCAACAGTTGAGGCTGTGTGTCACACTGGGATTAGAGTTTAATCCTTAGGTTTACAAGAGTTTTGTAAATGCTATTTTGGCTCAGTGATTTTAGTGGAAGTTTGGGAAAATCCTACTGAGTAGTAGGTCGTGGTTTATTCACCTTTTGAGCCAGGTGTTTTCCACGTAAAAATCTCTGTGTTCTTTATTTTATGCACTCTTAATTCCGCAAACAGTAGTAGTAAGTACACCTAGAAGAACCAGGTTCTTCTAGAGCGAAAATTGGGTACCACACAAATCACCCCCCTCTTGTGTGGTATTGACATTTAGAATACAATTGGTATCAGAGCAGGTTATCCTTGAAGAGGCTAACACCTTAGGAGAAGATCAACATGAGTGCACCACCTGGGAACGGTGAAGGGCAATCCACTGCTAGGCCTCCACTTTTCAATGGTCAGTACTATTCTTGGTGGAAGAACAGGATGAGAGATCACATTATAGGGGAAGACTATGAACTCTGGGACATAGTCACTGATGGTTCCCTGGAAACCACAAAGAAGAATGCTGAAGGAGTTGATGTGCCAAAGACAAGGGCTGACTGTACTGCTGAAGACCTGAGGAAGTGGAAGAAAAATGCTAAGGCCAAGAAATGGCTTGTGTGTGGACTAGGTCCAGATGAGTACAGTAGGATCCAAAGCTGTACTACTGCTAAGGAGATATGGGACACCTTGCAAGTGGCCCATGAAGGAACACCTCAAGTGAAATGATCAAGAGGAACACTGCGTATTCTCATTATGAGAATTTTACTATGAAGCAAGGAGAAACTATCCAGGAGATGTATACTAGGTTCACTACACTGACAAATGAACTTAAGTCTCTTGGAAGGGTTATTCTTGAAGAAGACAAGGTTGAGAAAATTCTGACAAGGGTTCTGCCAGTCACATGGGAAAGCAAAATCACTGCTATTCAGGAATCAAAGAATATTTCTACCCTCAGGCTGGATGAACTAATTGGTAACCTCACTGCATATGAATTGAGAAGGCAAACCATGAAGATGGATACCCCCAAGAAGGAGAGAAGCTTAGCTCTCAGAATTGCTGAAGGTTCAGATCTGGAAGATGATGAGATGGCTATGATCACTAGAGATTTCAAAAAGTACCTGATGAGAGGAAAGGGTTCTTCAAGAGGTACAACCTTCAACAAACCAAGAGCTCCTGAGAAACAGACCAATGAGGGTTGCTACAAGTGTGGTAAGACTGATCACATGATCAAGAACTGCCCTCAATGGGAAATTGAGTGGAAGAAAGAAAGGGCTGAACGAAGGAACAGGAAGAAGGAATAGGTTCAACCAAAAAGGAACAAAGGCTCAACAAAGGCTATGGTTGCTGCCTGGGGAGAAACATCAGATGAGGACTCAGAAGATGAAGCTGAAGAAGAACAGGCTCTTATGGCCATCGGAGATTCAGATGATGAACAAGAGGTAAGTATTCTTCATCTCAAAGACAAAATTAAATTTCTGTCTAAAGAAAAGCTGGCTGAGCTATTACTAGATTTCATTGATGAGTCTGAGACAATTAACAATGAGAAGGAAGAACTGTCTAAGGAATGTGTGATCCTAAAAGCAAAATGCAAAAGCTTAGAGTCTAGGGCTAATGAGTGTGATAGCAAAAATGCTGAGTTGAAGAACCAGGTTCTTGAACTTGACACAAATGCGCTAGAACTTAGGTCTGAAAACTTAAAATTGAAACTAGGAACTGGAAAGAAGAAAGCTGATCACACATATCTCAATCTAGAGGAAAACTTAGGAAAAATGAAGGATGTATTGTATAAAAAGGATGAACTAATTAAAGTCCTAAGAAGATCTAGGAAAAGTGAAACATGAACTAGACAGAACTTGCAAATGGAACAAGGCCTCTAATGCACTCTCTTTGTTGCAAGAGCATCACAGTAGCAACAAAAGAGGACTTGGCTATGGGACTCAAGCACCAAAGTGGGACCCTAAAAGCAAGTACCTCACACTTCCTGAGAATAAAATATGCACACACTGTGGCAAGACTGGCCATTACAAAAATGAATGTAATGCAAAAGTAAAGGCCAGTCAAAAGAACAAAGCTTTTGTTCAAGAGAAAAGTAAGCTGCCTGGGTGGGCAAGAAGGAATTTGATTCATCCTTTTGCCTATAGAAAGGGACCCAAACTAGTTTGGGTTCCTAAGACTAACCCCTGATTTCTTTTGTAGGTCCAAGTGAAAGGATGCAGCCAAATATGGTATATGGATAGTGGTTGCTCAAAACATATGACTGGGAACAAGGACCAGTTCCTTTCACTTGAGAACTTAAAAGGAGGTAATGTCTCATTTGGTAATGGAAAGAAAGGTGAGATCATTGGGGTTGGAAAGGTAGGTAAGACAGATTCTCATTCCATAGAGAATGTCTACTTGATAGATGGCTTGAAATATAGCCTAATAAGTGTGTCACAACTGTGTGACAGAGGTAATCTTGTAGCTTTCACCTCTACCAAGTGCTTTGTGATTAACCTTACCACTAACAAGATTGTTTTGCAGGGAAAAAGAGTTAACAATATTTACATTGTAGATTTGTCCACTCTGTCAGAAAATGAACTCACTTGCCTAAGTGTGTTGGTTAATGATCCCCTCCTATGGCACAAAAGACTTGGTCATGCAAGTCTGAATCAGCTAAACAAATTAGTCTCCAAGGACTTGGTGATAGGGTTACCCAACATCAAGTTCAAGGAAGACAACGTTTGTGAGGCATGTGCAAGGGGGAAGCAGGTAAGATCATCCTTCAAAACCAAGAAAATGATAAGCACCTTCAAGTCGTTGGAACTGGTTCATATGGATCTTTGTGGTCCAATGAGAACAATGAGCAGAGGTGGAAAGAGATATGTAATGGTACTTGTTGATGATTATTCTAGATTTACCTGGGTACTATTTCTAACATCTAAAGATGAAGCATTTGATATGTTTACTACTTTTGTTAGAAAAACTCAAAAACAGTTAGGAAATCAACTTGCATCCATTAGGTCTGATCATGAAACTGAATTTGAAAATGCAAAGTTTGCTGAATACTGTGATGAAAATGGTATAGATCATAACTTCTCTGCCCCTAGGACTCCTCAGCAAAATGGAGTAGTTGAAAGAAAGAACAGGACCCTTGAGGACATGGCTAGGACCATGCTACTTTCTAGTAAACTGCCTCACAGCTTCTGGGCAAAAGCTGTAAACACTATATGTTACATAATCAATAGATGCATGACTAGACCTCTTGTAGAGAAGACTCCCTATGAGTTACTTAAAGGGAGAAAACCAAATATATCCCATCTTAGGGCATTTGGTTGTAAGTGCTATGTGCACAACAACGGAAAAGACTCCCTAGGTAAGTTTGATCCCAGAAGTGATGAGGGAGTATTCTTGGGATATTCTTCACATAGCAAAGCATATAAAGTGTTTAACAAAAGAACTTTGTGTGTAGAAGAAAGTGTGCATGTAGTATTTGATGAAACTAATATTCTTTTTGAGAGACAGGAACATGAAGATGAAGCCATTGGATTGGTAAAGGACTTGACTGAAGCATCAGCTCAGGTCAAAATGGCACCAACAGAAGGAACAGGTGATGGAACAGGTTCTTCTATACAGGGCAACCTGACAGGGGAAACTAATCAAAGAGGAACTGAAATAAATCCCTTAAAGGAACCTGTTCATAACCCTGTTCCTCAGCAACAGAACATGGGAGAAACATCTAGCAGAAACCAGTTGGTTGTGAAACCTCACAAGTATCAAAGTTCTCATCCCATTGAGAACATTATCACTGATCCAACATCTGGAGTTAAAACTAGATCACAATTAAAGAATCTGTGTGCTTTTGATGCTTTTCTATCTATTATTGAACCTAAAAATGTTGTTGAAGCTTTACAGGATGCAAATTGGGTGAATGCAATGCAGGATGAACTCAACTAGTTTGAAAGAAGTCAAGTTTGGCATCTAGTTCCAAGACCCAAGAGACTGGAATTACACCTTGATTAGACCTCTAATTGACCCCTGAAAAAGCTGCCGTTACTGCACTCATTACTAATCGCCTTTATATACCCACCACACCTCTTCTTTATAATCCCATAACCGTTAAAATTGTATCTCCAGTTCTAATTGATTTTCCTCTCCAGAAATCCCAAATCGCCTTTCTTCTAAGAAATTCCCAAAACACTTCCATAGTCGAAGAAACATGTCTAATCCCCAAGATAATCCTGGCACTCCCCCACCAGCATCCCTCTATAACACATCCTCATCTACTCCTCCTAGTGAATCCCCAAAACCTAGGTTTCATAGGCAGAAAATGTTGGCTAGAAAAACTGTAGCATCTGGAGCCCTAAGGAAAGTTCTAAATGAGAGATTGAAGGCTAGCCAAAAGAAAGAAAGCCCCATTCACGAATCTGACTCCAGCTCTAAGTCTGAAGCTTTTAGTTCTGCCAGTGAAGGTGAAGAACATGGGTCTTCTAACACTGAGAAAATTCAAGAAACCCCTGGTGAGGTAAGTTCTTATGTGGTATTTTCTACTGTGGTTGAAAGCACTGAAAATAGGTTTGTTCTAGTTAGTCCTATTAAAGATGTAAAGGTGGCTGAATCAAGTAGGAGTGGAGGTAAAAAGAAAGGAAAAGAGAGAGAGGGAGCAAATGGTGATGAGAGGGGTAATGGGAAAGAAAAAGTTCTTGCTATCTGTGGGAGTATTGAAGAAAGTAGCATCAAGTCAGGGGGAAGTGGTTCTGGGGAGGCGGCTGAAGGGCTTGTTCATCTAAGCAAGCAACAAGAAGAACCTGTTTCATCAGCTGAGGAAACCCTGGCTGATCTTCTGAAGAGGGTTGGGGCTAGTTATGATCCAAAGAAGCGGAAAGCTTCTTCACAAAAGGCTCCAACTGCTTCCAAGCCGACCAAGAAAAGCAAAACTTTATCCCCAAAACCTACTGTCCGTTCAGTGCCTAAGGGAAGAGCTACTAGAAGCAGGGTCAAGCAAAGTGAAGTAGAGTTACAGAAAGCTCTGGAAGAAAGCAGGAAGAAAAAGAGGGAGAAGGGAAAAGCAAAGGTTGTAGAAAGCTCTGAAGTAGTAGAAGAAGAAGAGGAGATTGAACTGGTCCATCAAGAAAGAGGAACAACTGAAGAGGTTCCAACACCCAAATCAAAAAGAACCAAGACTTCTTCAAAGAAGTCTTCCTCTGTACCTGTACCTGTTGAACCCTCTTTGGCCAAGAGAACAAGATCTGCAGTGAAAGGGAAGCAGGTGAAAATTACTGAGGAAGATGAAGAATGGAGTGGTGAAGAAGAAGAGGAAGAATCTGAGAAAGAACAAGACAGATTTGCCATCTTTGGCAAAATAATTTTTTTGAAAGGAAGGCTGTTGAAAGACCTGGATGAACCAAGAAAGAACAGATTGAGTTTATGGCAAATGCCACTGTGAAGAATGGGGTAGTCACCAACCTGGTGAAAGGAGTAAAAATAGAGTTTGATGCACTCAAACTGGGTGAGATTCTGGACATACCTAGCGAAGGGTATGATGATTATACAAGGCAAAGGTGGCCATGTCTGGATTCTCTTCCTACTGCTCTTCAAATCACTAGGAATTTCTGTGATGCTAAAGCTGCTGAAGATGTGCTTGAAGCCAGGTTTGTGCAGAAAAGTCAGATGAGGCCTGAGCACAAGGTCCTGTTTGAGTTTGTCAACAAGTGTCTACTGCTCAGACAGGAGAGAAGGCACACTGCCAACTACATAGACCCGGTTCTTATGGAATGCCTTGTGAGAGGAATGCAGATCAATTGGCTTGCTTTTATTGTCAAATTACTAGACAGGGTCATAAATTGCTCCAAGGCTCATGCCACTCCAAATGGGTTCATATTGACTACTGTTCTGTATAGGTTGAATGTGCCTTTGAAGAAATGGGAGATGGCATCAAGCAAGGAACATTTTGGCGTCAAGACTCTTCTGGCTTGTGACTATCCAGTCAATGCCACCCCAGTTGAACCTGGTTCATCTCTGAAGACACCTATCAACAGCAAGGTTAGGGCCTTGGTTCAGGAGTGTGGAACTAAGGATGATGAAATTGCTAGGCTCAAGGCACGCGTGGCTGAATTGGAGAATGAGAGAGATGGCCTTAGAACTGAGCTAGCAAAAGAAAAGGAGAAGAGTGATGGAATGCTTCAAAATATGTTAAACCTTCTCCAGTCTCAACCATCTAGTTCTTCCAAGCCCTAGGCCTTCCAGCACTTGTCTTTAGATCAAGTCTAGTAACCCCCAGTGACCCCAATGACCCGATTTAGGGATGTTTCAGTTTCTTTTTTCTCATGTTTTGGAAGTTTTTTCTTTATTTTTGTGGTTTGTTTGTGGAAACATATTCTTATCAATGACTACTGCTGTTTCTCTTGTTCTATGCAGCTTTTGATCTTAATAGTTCAATTATGTCTGTTGATTATTGATAATTTGATTCATGTTTTCACTTGCAGTTGCCTTAGTAGCCATGAGTAATTATTAAAATCTGGGATTCACATTGGGTATGAAACTTTTCGATGATGCCAAAAGGGGGAAGAGATATTGTGCTTTACTCTTTACTCTGAATAATGTGATATTTATAACCTAATTAAATCTGGTCCTTGATGATAAGTTAAAATTCTAAGTTAAGTGTTGATGGTTAAGCTAAGTTCTTAAAGATTTTTGATCAGTAAAAGCACAGAGTTTGTCATTATCAAAAAGGGGGAATTTGTTGGCCCAAGTTCAGGTGAAGTTTTGAAGAATGACAAATGAACTCAGTCATGGACCAGGTCCATCATGTGAGGCACAGTATTTATCAACCTATACATGTGAGATGCACGTGAAGGAGATAAGTCTCAGTGATCAAGCAACAATATCTCCTGAACTGATCGAAAAGGTTGTATATTGGATAAGGAGTGAAAGTCTCCTTATGAGAAGAGAACACAATCCAGATAAAGGAAAGGGTTGGAGTTTGTGTTGTTCAAGGACTCAACTTCGATGGAAGATCACCAATTGAGTCTTAATCAAACTCTAAATTACTAACTCATTATATAACAGTGATTGTTCTCTTTTACAGGTATTGCACAAACGCAGAAGTTAAACTAAATTGAGAGCAAAAGAGCGAGGCAATTTTGCAAGCAATTTATGTGAGATTCAAGTGTGCATTCCTGAAGCTACTTGGACAAGATAGAAGAACCAATTCCATTGTGTCTTTCTTTTATTCTAGTTCAATTGTAGTAGGTGATTTAAATTTGTACCTTTCAGCTTTCATAGAAGCAATTGTATTAGGTACTTTGAGTATTCAAGTTAGAGTTAACTTGAAGTTGTCGCAACAGCTGAGGCTGTGTACCACAATGGGATTAGAGTTTAATCCTTAGGTTTACATGAGTTTTGTAAATGTTGTTTGGCTCAGTGATTTTAGTGGAAGTTTGGGAAAATCCTACTGAGTAGTAGGTCGTGGTTTTTTCACCTTTTGAGCCAGGTGTTTTCCACGTAAAAATCTCTATGTTCTTTATTTTATGTACTTTTAATTCCGCAAACAGTAGTAATAAGTACACTTAGAAGAACCAGGTTCTTCTAGACGAAAATTGAGTACCACACAAATCACCCCCCTCTTGTGTGGTATTGACGTTTAGAACATCACCTGGCGAGGCCAGGCAAAGGCCAAGCAAAGGCCAGGCTGAGGCTGGCGCTACAAGGATAAGGCCAGGCTGAAGCTGGCGACGCCAGGCCTAGGGCGAGGTCCTGTTCGAGTTTTGAAGACTTAATTCGTTTCCCGGCTTGACTAGGATTTGACCTACACGTTTAGGTCTTGTCCTAAACATATAAATAAACCCAAAAATGCCACTTTGAGGGGACTTTTGCAATGGGAGGCAAGAATAGCTCGTGGAACACTACTTGGGAGTTAGAATCATTGATTTCTACTTCCCTTTATCTTTACTTTGTAATTCAATTATGCAAAATACTTTGGATATTGTTACTATGAGTGTGAGTAGCTAAACTCCTAATCTAGGGCTTTGATGGAACCTATTGGAGGATGATTTTCTTGTTACGTTAATATAGATTTGCTATAGTATTCTTCTATTTGTTCAACTGTATGCTTATTGTTGTTGATTGAAGGGCCCTCAATTAACTGTTCCTATTTAGTATGTATTACTCAAGAGAGAGTGCATATTTAGGTATTTGTTGAACAACATCACTCCTAACGTATATGACGGATCAATACAAAGGGTTTAAAGGTGGGATTAGGGATAATGAAACCTTGGTGCGATCTAAGTGAGCTGTACTTAAGGCTAGCTAGCCTAATTCGGGAGAATATGTCTAGTATATTGTTGTAATTACTCAGGAGAGATTTAAGAAAGTCAGAGTGCTCATGATCGATAGAGAAGACTTAGGCAAATTTATAGAAAACTTAGCAGAAAGTATTCCAACAACAGGGGAAATCAGAACCTTAGATCATTCTAATTCTTGTCTACAACTTGTTCGTAGTTAGTTCTTATTTATTGCATTTTTATTACGTAGTATTTAGTTAGTAGGCATCCAAGTCATTACTTAAATATTTCTTAAGATTGAATACATGAATTTGTGTGAGTCCAATAGTTGTGTTTGATAGGTTAATTCTATCACGACACAAATTTCATTATAGGTCGTGATGGCGCCTAACACCATTGTTAGGCAAGCCATCCCTAATCAACTAGTGAGTCATCATTTATTTGAAATAAAACAATCGCAACATTTACTTGACTTAAATTTAAAACAGTCGATCATTTAACAAATTTATAAGGCAACTGAATCGGTAAGGACTAAAGGGAATCATAATAATAGGAATACAACCCAAAAATAATAGTCTACTAATGTGTGTGATAAGATCTAGTATCACAAGTACGAGGGAAACTAATAGAATGTACAAAATATAACTATCCTACTGCCTGAAATAGAATAGACAGTAATAACAAAAGAGAGACTCCGACATGCTGCTGAACGGCTCAGAAGGGCAGCTCACCGCGAAATCTCGGCCAAGTATGAAGAACGCGCGCCGGACGGGTAGCTAGATGCACCTGCCTCAGATCCTGTACAATTAAGTACAAAAGCGTAGTATGAGTACATAAACAATATGTACCCAGTAAGTATTTAGTCTAACCTCAAAGAGGTAGTGACGAGGGGTCGACTTGACAATTACTAAGGTCAATAATAATATAGTTTAAGTGTTACGCTAAGCATGAATAATAATGACAGTTTAGGATCATGGAGAAGTAAGATATTCTTTCATAAACAACATGTCACGTTTCAATCATATCATGTAACAACATACATTTCAAGCATTTAAGCAGTGTAAATAACGGGAAGTTCCAAATAAATAACATGCGCACATTATGCCGAGGTCGTACGGCTCGGTCCAACATAATATTAAACTGTGCACTGCCAGAGGGTCGAATGGCGCAAACCGTAGATGCATCTATTTACTACCAAGGCGCTAGGCCTGGTCCACAAATAACAATTTATTATCAAGGAAGCACATATTGTCCATTTATAGTCAAGTAATTCATACAAATTCTCAAGTAAGTAAGTATAGCCGTTTATATCTGTTTACCAATTTCCAGCATGACTTAGGTGATCTTAGTAGCAAGTAAGGACGCAAGCATTTGCGAGTATATCATGATACGAGTCCTAAACTAACCGGACAATTAGCATAATAGAAGCTACGTACGTACTCTCGTCACCACGTACGTACGTAGCCCCCGCAGATAGTTATATACATTTATTTAATTCACCTATGGGGTTAATTCCCTCTTACAAGGTTAGAAAGGAGACTTACCTTGCCCCAAAGCTTACTTCCAATTTCAAGAATGTGCTCAAACCCTCAAATCGGAGCCGAACGATCCAAAACTATTCAAATGGGGTAAGAACTAGTCAATATATGCTCAAGAGTTCATATTCTAACTATTAAAGTAATTTTTCAACCCTAAATGCAAGGTTCCTAAAGTTCATCCCCTGGCCCACGTGCCCGGATTCCGGAAATTTTTAAAGAAAGTCGTTACCCATAACCTTAGGATCAATAATATATGATTTCTACTACATTCTATAACAAATTTCGTGGTTAAATCTCATTTTTATCAAAACCCTAGGTTTTACTCTAAACCCATAATTTCCACTAATTTACATGTTGTAATCTACCCATAAACTATGTATTAAACTCACATTAAGTAGAAATAACTTACCTCACAAAGCTAGGTTGAAATCTCCCCTTTTGAAGCTCCCAAATCGCCCAAGAATGGAGTGAAATGTGTCAAAACTGACAAACTCCCGTATTAAATGAAAGCCACTGCCTTCAACGATTTCCGCACCTGCGGTGAGGGGACCGCATCCACGATCTCGCTTCTGGGGGAGATCGTCCGCTTCCGAGGAAATGGGCTGGACCAGCTAGGGCCGCATCTGCGGTCAGGTGATCACTTCTGCGGTTTCGCCTCTGCGGAAGAGGAGCCGCATCTGCGGAGCCTGGGCTCCTCCCTTTGGGCCGCATCTGCGATGGTTTAGCCGCTTCTGCGGGCTCGCACCTGCGGCTGGCCAACCGCAGCTGCAGTTATGACAGCAACTGGAGCTTCAGCTCCTTCTCAGATTTTCAACTTAGCTCGAGCCTCGTCCGATTGACGGTCGAGGCCCCCGGGCCCCGCCCGAACATACCAATAAGTTTGGAATCATAAAACGGACTCGCTCAAACCCTTGGAACGCCCGAAACAACATTAAAACTAAGAATCACACCCTAAAACCAATTGAATCAAACTTATGAACTTCAAGTTCTTCAATTTACTTCCAATGTTTCGAAACGTACTTATACTACTCGGAATGATACCAAATTTTGCGTGCAAGTCTTAAATGACATTATGGAACTATTCCCAGTCTCGGAATTCCATACGAACCTCGATATCACAAAAATCCGCTCCAAACCAAATTTAACGAACTTCAAGATCCTTATGGAATCAACTTTCACTATTAGGTGCCAAAACGCTCCCGGGTCATCCAAAACCCGAACCGGACATACGCCCAAGTCCGAAATCATCATACGAACCTATTGGAACCGTCAAATCCCGATTCCCAGGTCATTTACTAAAAATATTAACCGAAGTCAAACTTGGCATTTTAAGCCAACCTTAAGGAACCAAGTGTTCCGATTTCAACCCAAACTCTTCCTAATCCCCAACCAACTATCCCTGCAAGTCATAAATTAGTAAAAGCAAGTACAAAAAGTCTTATTTAGGGGAATAGGGTTCTAGAAAGCAAAACGACCAGTCAGATCGTTACAAATTCCCTGTGGGATTCGACTCCGGACTTGTTAACCGGAATATATTTGCAATGACCGCTTTGTCCTTTTTATAAGGCATAGTTGGGCGTGATCAAATTTTGGCGCCGTTGCCGGGGAGTTAACGGTGTAATTAATTGTAGCTAAAAGAAGTGCTAAAAGTCATGGTGTAGTCAATTTTCTCCAATTCAAACTAAATACATTTAAATTCTAACGTTTGTAGTCTTGGGTGTTACATGTCCATGCCTAGAAACTCCTCAAGAACTGGTGAGTTGTTTGAAGCATTATCAGATCATGAGAAAGTTTTTAAGGCATTGATCGTGCAAACAAGAATGGCAAACAACAACAGAACTCAACAAAACAAATTGAACCAGACATGGGAGACGAAGTAAACAACAGAAACATTGGGAATGACCCAAACAATCAGGGTATGGTACCTCTTGTGCCAGAAGCAGCATTGTATGATTGGGAAAAACCCACCGCCGACAACCTAGCAACCGCAATTGCAGTCCCTCAGATACAACTAGAATCATTTTAAATCACAAACAACATGCTGCATTTGTTGCAGAACAAGGGACTGTTCTCAGGGTCATACGTTGAAGATCCTCAACAGCATCTGAAGAATTTCCTATCGATATGTGTCACTCAAAGGCAACCTAATGTGACACCGGAAGCAATAAGGATGTTGTTATTTCCATTCTCGGCGACAGGAGAGGCTAAGACTTGGCTTAATTCACTCCCTATAAACTCCATCACTACTTGGGATGAATTAGTCAAGCAATTTGTGAACAAGTTCTACCCACCCAATAAGATTGACCAACAAATTGATGAGATATTGAGTTTCAGGCAGAAACCAACAGAAACATTACAAGAAATGTGGGAGAGGTTCAAGGGTATGCTGGTTAGGTGCCCACATCATGGCATTCCAAAACAGATGTTGGGGCAGAGGTTTTACATGGGATTGGCAGACAACTTAAAGGCCAATGTTGATGCTTCAACAGGTGGAGCATTTTTGAGCAAAATATTCCGAGAAAGCAAGATCCTACTTGACAAGATGGCCCAAAACTCAGGATGGATGACAAGAGACTCACCAATCACTCTTGATAGTTCACTCAGTGGCTTTAGACCCAACTAACTCCATAGCTGAAAATATGGCCACTCTAGTGACACAAATGAGTATCCTCACCAAAAAGGTAGATGAATCAGGCCAGAAGCAGCAGGTACACATAGTTGATACAACTAATGGGGGTTTATGTACACCATGCATTAACCAACCATATGTTTGCTCATGGAGTGCGGAAGGTGACAACCAGCAATATCAGGAAAATATGAACTATGTGGCCAACTATGGGGGACAAAGGCAAGGTGGTCAGAATTGGGGTCAGCAGAATCAACAATATAGACCAGCTCAGCAGCAGTACAACAACAACAAAAATCTTGGAGCTATGCGACCACAGGGTCAAGTGGTGCCTTACCAAAGGCAACAGGGTTACAACCAGCAAAATCAACAACTGGATGATCAACAACCTGAACAATAACAGATTGTGAGACAAGAGGATGGGTTTGCTAAGCTTGAGGGAATGCTGAATAACAACAACAGAATGCTGTAACAACTGATAGGGACCACTGGAAAATTAACTGAGAGAGTATACTCACATGAATCAGCGATAAAGCGTATTGAGGTTCAATTAGGACAGATTTCGATGGCTTTAAATAATTGTCCCCAAGGGACATTACATGCAGACACACAAATCAATCCAAAAGAGCAGGGCCCGAAACAGCTTATGGCAGTGGGTCTACGAAATGGTAGAGACCTAGATCTGGAGCAAGAAATTGCTCGTGAAAGCCGACGTACTGAGACACTAGTGCCAGTACCTATTGAGATAGATGATTCAGTAGGATTAACTGAGGTGACGGTACAAAATACACAAGAGAACACCAGCAAAGAAAAAGAGGTTGCAAAGGAGACTGAGGTAACACAGAAAATGAAGGTAGAAGCAGTGCCTAAGAAAGAAAAAAATCAAATCACAGGGAAGAAGCGACCTCCAGCACCATTCCCACAGAGATTGGCCAAGTACCAGAAAGATGAGCAATATAAGAAATTCGTGGAGATGTTGAAGCAAATTCAGGTAAACATTCCATTGATTGACGCTTTAAAGGAGATGCCTGGTTATGCAAATATGATGAAAGACTTGATGTCCCGTAAGTTATACTTTCAAGACTTGGCCACGGTTACATTGACTCAGACTTGTAGTGCTGTTGTGACAAGACCCATAGCTGAGAAGCTGTCTGACCCAGGGAGTTTCACAATCCCATGCACAATAGGCAACTATGCATTTGCTAAGGCACTGTGTGATTTGGGGGCAAGCATAAACCTGATGCCCTTGGCTATCTACAAAAGGTTAGGCATTGGAGGAGGAAGATGAGACATTGAACACTAAAGACCCTCTAGCAGACTGTCTCATGAACTTAGATGAAGCAAATGGAGAGGACTTGGCAGAGTGAGTACTTACTCTAAGGCCAAGGTTTTTGGAGAAGGGAGCTCGAATTTGAGCCTTTGCACTTAGAGGAAAGAAAAACTCCTCCAGCTAAGCCATCGATAGAAGAGCCGCCAAAGTTGGAACTGAAGCCACTACCACCTCATCTCAGGTATGCTTTCCTAGGACCTAACTCAACTTTACCTGTTATTATCTCATCTAGTTTGTTAGATGTGCAGGTAGAGCAGCTTTTGCAGGTACTGACGGAGTACAAGACTGCAATTGGTTGGACCATTGCAGACATTAAGGGTATCAGCCCAGCCTTCTATATGCATAAGATTTTACTGGAAGATGGGCACAAACCTTCCGGAGAACATCAAAGAAGGCTGAACCCCAACATGAAAGAAGTGGTGAAGAAAGAAGTGATTAAGTGGTTAGATGCGGGAATCATATTCCCCATCTCTGACAGCAACTGGGTCAGCCCAGTTCAGTGTGTGCCAAAAAAAGGGCGGTATGACGGTAGTGAAAAATAAGAAGAACGAATTGATCTCAACACAAACAGTCACAGGTTGGCGAATCTGTATGGATTATAGAAAGTTGAACTTGGCTTCCCGGAAAGACCATTTCCCTCTGCCATTCATTGATCAGATGCTAGATAGATTGGCAGGGATGTCCCACTTCTGCTTTCTGGATGGGTACTCGGGGTATAGTCAGATCTCTATTGCCCCGGAGGACGGAGAGAAGACATCGTTCACCCGCCTTTATGGAATCTATGCCTTTCGGAGAATGTCGTTTGGTCTATGCAATGCACCTACCACATTCCAAAGGTGCATGATGGCCATCTTCACAGATATGGTAGAGGAAATAATGGAGGTTTTCATGGATGACTTCTTAGTGGTGGGGAACTCATTTGATGATTGCCTTATGAACTTGAGAAGAGTATTGAAGAGGTGTCTCGAGATGAATCTGGTACTCAACTGGGAAAAGTGCCATTTCATGGTAGAGGAAGGTATAGTTTTGGGGAACCTAGTGTCGAGTAAAGGCATTGAGGTGGTTCGTGCAAAGGTTGATGTGATTGAAAAGCTTCCACCACCCACTTCCATCAAAGCAATCAGAAGTTTCCTTGGGCATGTCGGTTTCTATAGGAGATCTATAAAAGATTTTTCCAAAATTGCTAAGCCCTTGTATAAATTGCTTGAAAAAGATCACCCTTTTGTGTTTTCTGATGACTGCAGGGTAGCATTTGAGGAATTGAAGAAGAGACTGGTAACAACACCTTGTCACACCTCCTTTTTCTACCCGAGAGGGTATAGGGGAGTTTTTCCAATTAAAATAACAATAACCAAAACGGGATTATTTATATTCAAATTCAGAGCCACTTGGGATAGCTATGGTGTCCCAAGCCACCAGTTTAAAAATCCCGAATCGAGGAAGATTGACTCTGTTTTACAGTCCGCGAAATACAGAAATACGGGTAAGGAATTATGTTAACTCGGGAGAAGGTGTTAGGCATTCCCGGGTTTCGTGGTTTCAGTACGGTCGCTCAAGTATTATTAATTGGCCTAATTATCTGAGTAACAACATATTTCATGCCTAGTCTGTGTTTTTAGCTTTTTAACCGCTTTTAATTATTTATGGAATTATTTCTGGAACAAGTTACGATTGTCGTACACTTGTTTGTTTGGGAACACATTACAAAACATGCTACATGAAATGCACCCGCGATTTGCAACATGTTTATTTTATTATTCGAAGTTGTTATGATCAGGTCACATGAAATGCACACCCGAATTTGGGAATTATGCATCATAACTATGTCACGGGAACCGTGCCCATAGTCACGATAATTTATTATAGCGCGCTTAAAGCAAACTACGAGTATTCAAGCTTACCTCTTAAAACTAATTCGCAATTTGATATAAGGCTACTAATTATAAATGCATTGGGAGATAAGAGAAGCCTTTAATTATTTGAGAAAAACTAGGCCAGCGGTAGGCCCAATATATTATCTAAAAGAAGTTTGTCAAGAAAATATGGCTAGTGGGAACTGGGCTCGAAATTGAGCCCAAGAATGAGGACAAGGGGGCAAGCGGGCCTGGTTTTAACTTGGCAGCTTCGCTTGGGCAAATACCAGGCCCAGCTTTTCCAACAACGTTAAAGCCCATTTTTGGTTATCTTAAAAGAAAACTTAATGAATAAAAATGCTAAAGTTGATTAGGCTCGAAATTGAGCCCAAAAGCAGAAGTAAGCAGAAAACAGAAGCACACCAGGTCGAGATTCGACCAAGCTGCCTCATCTGGGCCAATGTCAGGCCCAACTGCTTCCAACAGGAGGGCCTTCGACATTAAGGCCCAGTTGAGGCTCAATTTCCTCTAAATCACATGTAACACAAAATATTATAAAAATTCTGGAAAAATCAGAGGCTGACCAACCATATTATAAGTTTAATTTGTTAACATGCTATTAGTACTAACAATAAAAGATAAACCTTAAACTTATTCATGAATCACCTTAAACTTAAATATACAATCGCTTTAACAATGTTGAAATTCGAGATAATTTAGCTGAGTGTACTCAGCAATCAAACACTGCCCCTTTTGAACATGTACAGNACTAACTGTGATTATTAAACATTTCAAAACTGTCAAACAGTACATGGAACAGCTAACTAATTTGAACATTCATACACATAAATATTACAACTAAGTTATAGACTAGAACACCAAATTCAGAATGCTTAAACAAAGCTGAAAAGAAATTGTAAAACTAAAAAAACTAGAAGAGATCGTAGGTAAAGAAAAGAACTGAAGTTTAACATCTTGGACATCAATTTCAAAACAACATGTTTATAACTTCATTTTTTGTCACTCAAGGTTCCAGAAGTACCTTGATACAGCAAAGAACAAAGTGAGAAAATCTCTGAGAAGCAACAGAAATTAGCAAGAAACTTCAATAGAAATCAACAGCATACAACAGCAACACCACACAGCTCCAAAGCTTAAACCATATTTTAACTTAGAGAACCAGAAATCCCATGAAATTTGCTTGAACTTTTCTTTAAAAATCAGAAATTGGATCAGCTCTAATGGAACAATAGAGCTGAACTTTTGGAATGTTTTTAGGGTCTGAATCTCTCTATCTAATGAGTGAGGAAAGGGTTCTATTTATACACTAAAAGAGCTGTTGTTTTCTCTCCAAGTCGGGGATTATTCCCTTTGAAAGCAGCCCTCAAAGAGCATCTTTTTTAATAGAATTGGACAGCTGGTTGTCCCTAATTGGTTTCAGTATTTTGTACTGGCCAAATAGGGCCAGTTGCCCATGTTCTAGAACCCTCTAAATAGCCTTATCTCATTTTTCTATTTGTCCACCCCTCAAATGACCCCTTTAAGTTTTCTTTTGTTCAATTAAACCCCCAGAAATATCTAGTGATTTACATATTATAGACATCAACAGAACCAATAATTATCCTAAATCAAATCAAAAGGATTGCCCAACTCAGAAACAACCATACTGGTCTATACTAATATAGGCGATATGAACAAACAATAGAACACTGAAAGCCCTAAATCACGCTAACTAAATCAAAAAACAATTATGAAAGGGAAAACAATAGAAAAAGAAAAAGAGCGGAAAATAACACACAGTCCCGAATTTGGATTGAAACTGATTAATATTACTGACTAACTTATGGCTAACAAAAACAAAAGAAAACAGAATTAAACGAAAATAATAAAAAAAAAAGACAGTAGTCTAATAATTCTAAAAAAAACAACACTTTTTTTCTTTTCTTTTCTTTTAGTTTTCACAAACATGAATTAGAATATTAAAAAGAAAAACAAGGACAAGGCTGTACCTATTGAGAAATAGGAAAAAGCTGAAGCGGATCTAATGCGTGGGCTTCGATATAGCTCAAAATTGACCCTAAATGATTGTTCTTGTCAAGAACAATCGGCGAGTTTCGGACTAGAGAATAGAAAAAATCACGGAGGAATGAACATGCAGGAACCAGTGTTATTTTTTTTTTTTTTGGATTTTCAGATTTGATATTTTACTGGTTTGAGGAGGATTTGGGGGAAATAACTCATGGATTTGGAAATGAGGGGTAAAGGTGGTTGTAGGGTGATGATTTGGAGGTGTTTGGAGACCAGCCGCCGCCGTTAAATAATTTCCGGCGGGTGGCGGCTAGGGTTTGGGCCGTGTGTGTTGAGAAAAAAACAGGGCGGCTAGGGTTTGCTAGGTTAGAGACGGGGTGGGAATGAAATGGTTCTCTAGGGTATGGGGGGCCTTCAGACATATATAAGGAAGTCAAAACGGTGTCGTTTTGGTGGGGGGTGCTGGACCGGGTAGGGATTGGGCTGGGCGGATTTTTGGGTAGAAAAAGGGATTTGGGCCACTGATGTTGGTCTTTGAGTGGCCTAAATCAAAAACCAGTCTTTTCTTTTTATTTTCTTTCTTTTCTTTAATTTTAAATAAAATTCCTAACTAAATTGATCAAATCCTAATTTTAATCTTAAATTAGTCTAAATTATAAAATTAAGCTAATTATCTATTTGTAATATTTATAAAATTAATTAATCCTAAATTAATAAAGAGAAAATTACTCATCTAATATTAAGAGCTAAAAATGAATAATATTTTTGTGATTTTTATTTTAATAAAGCAATTAATTGACCAATTAATCTTAAAATACGAACACGCAATCTAATATGCAATGCATGAAATTTTGATATTTTGGGGTATTTTCTATGCTTTTTAGTGTACGCAAAAATGCAACTAAAATGCAAACAATTAAACAAATATTCCTAAAAATTGTATAAAATTAAAATGAACTACAAAAATCTATTGTGATTTTGTAGGAGTATTTTGGATCGGGCAAAAATCACGTGCTCACTCACCTATCATAGTTTCCCCTGACTGGGAGCAACCATTTGAGCTGATGTGTGATGCGAGTGACTATGCTGTGGGAGCAGTTATTGGGCAGCGAAAAGGCAAAGTCATGCATCCAATATACTACGCAAGTAGAACTTTGAGTGGTGCCCGGCTAAATTACATAGTGACCGAGAAGGAGATGCTAGCAGTGGTGTTCGCATTTGACAAATTCAGGTCCTACCTGATAGGCTCGAAGGTGATTGTTTATACTGACCATGCTGCTCTCAGGTACTTAATCGAGAAGAAGGAGTCAAAGCCGCGCCTGATATGATGGGTGCTAGTGCTGCAAGAATTTGACTTGGAAATCCGTGACCGAAAGGGATTGGAGAACCAAGTGGCTGATCACTTGTCTAGGCTGGAAGGAGCTGAGAAGAAGGTTGAGGTGGAAGAGATTATGGAAACTTTCCTGGATGAACAACTATTAGCCACGAGTCTTGAGGAAGCGCCATGGTATGCAGACATTGCAAACTACCTGGCAGGCGGTATTGTTCCTTATGACCTTTCCTCTATCCAAAAAAAAAAGTTCTTTCGTGATTGTCGCATGTATTATTGGGATGAACCTCATCTCTTCAGGATTTGTATTTATAACATGATCCAGAGATGTATCCCCGAGATAGACCAGTCTTCTATTTTGCAGGCATGTCACGCGTCACCATATGGTTGGCATTTTGGGGGAGTAAGGACAACTGCGAAAGTATTGGAGTCGGGTTTCTACTAGCCGACATTGTTCAAAGATGCTCGCTTTTGGGTGAAGGGCTGTGATGAATGCCAACGAACTGGGAATATTTCCCGCCGACATGAGATGCCTATGAACCCAATTCAGGAGGTAGAAGTGTTTGATGTATAGGGAGTCGATTTCATAAGGCCTTTCGTCAACTCATATGGTAACAAGTACATACTCGTCGCTGTGGACTACATGTCTAAATGGGTGGAGGCTGCAGCGCTCCCTACAAATGATGCAAATGGCGTAACATATTCACCTGATTTGGTACTCCAAGGGCAATAATCAGTGACTGAGGCACTCATTTTTGTAATCGAGCCTTCGCGAAGTTGTTAGAAAAGAGTGATGTACACCACAAGGTTGCCACCCCATATCATCCACAAACGAGTGGGCAAGTGGAAGTTTCGAACAGAGAGATAAAGAGCGTGTTGACAAATACTGTGAATGCGACTAGAACGGATTGGGCGAGAAAGTTAGATGATGCACTATGGGTCTATCGAACCTCTTTCAAAACTACGATCAGCATGTCGCCGTACAAGTAGGTGTTTGGGAAGGCGTGTCACTTACTGGTGGAGTTGGAGCATAGAGCTTTGTGGGCATTGAGGCAGTTGAATCTCGATATAGAAGCTGCGGGAACAAGTAGAGTCATAGAGTTGCACGAGCTAGATGAGTTTCGATACCACGCTTTTGAGAGCACAAGATTATGCAAGGTGAGAATGAAGATGACACATGGCAAAAATATTCTTGAGCGGAGTTTTAAACCCGGAGATAGGGTATTGCTATACAATTCAAGACTGAGGTTATTTCCGGGCAAATTAAAGTCAAGATGGTCAGGGCGATTTCGTGTGGTTGAAATTCATCCCACTGGTACCACAGAGATTTCTGCTAAAAATGACTCTCGCAAGTTCAGAGTCAATGGGCACAGGTTAAAACATTATGTAGGCATGGATGAAGCAAAGGTAGTGTTAGTGACTCATTTGATCGAGCCACCGATGTTGAGCGTACCTTAAATGCGCTACATCTGTCGTGCCGCGACGTTAAATCAGGCGCTTTATGGAGGCAACCCATTGGACCGTTGTATTTTCGTGCCACGACGTTAACTAAGGCGCTCGTTGGGAGGCAACCCAATTCGTAGTTGATTTTTAGTATAGTTAGAATTTTTCTTTTTGTTTTTAGGTACTAACAAGTTTGCAGGTGAGTTTGGGAAAGTCGAGCAGGGTTTAAGCTTCACCTAACGTACACTAGGCGCTGGGGCTGGCGAAGCCAGGATAAAGCCAGGCGAAGCTGGTGTTGGGGCTGGCGACGCCTGGCTAACGCCAGGTTCAACCAGGCCTTAGGCTGGCGACGCCTAGGTAAAGCCAGGTAAGGCTGGCCTTATTCTGGCGACACCTGGCTAACGCCAGGTCCACCAGGCCTTAGGCTGGCGACGCCAGGTAAGTATTTCGGCCCACTTTAATTTTTTTTCTCCTTATTTTAGTCAAACCTAACCTCACCTACATGCCCTAAACACTGAACACAATACAAAAAACCCTAACCTCACTTAAACCAAACACATATCAAGCTCTAAAAGAAAATTCACAAGAACACACATCTGCTTATTAGCTTTGCTCCCAACCAAACACACTGCACGATTTGCTCAGCCACACACACTCACCAGCACATTGCCATAGTTGTCTCTCCCATCCCCATTGAAGTCAAGCTTAGTCTTGCTATTCTTTCACACTCACCAGAAATTCTCAGGCAGCTCCCTCCTCTCAAAAGCTTCAAAGGTGTGATTTGATCTCTTTCCTTTGTAATTTCGAGTTGGGTACATGTATTGAGTTGGTGGTTGCTCTTCATTGTTGGTGGTTTTTCTTCATTGTAGTACTGAGTTTGTGTGACCCAACCCCATGAACCCCATAGGAATGGTGCTGCGATTGTGAAAACATGTGGTAGTACGGAACCCCCAAGCCGATTTGGGAGGATGAGGAAATCCCTCATTTCCATAAGAACTCCCATGGAACTAGTGCTTGTTAAGTGTTTGATATAATGCCTCAATGGCATTCCTTGTCTCCTTTGGAGCCCGAGTCTCTGGGATTAATAAACTAGTGTTATGTAGTCGTGCACCACATTAAATCTTAAGTGTGGGGTGGCTCTGGGGTGTCTTTTCTTTTAGTTTTCACAAACATGAATCAGAATATTAAAAAGAAAAACAAGGACAAGGCTGTACCTATTGAGAAACAGGAAATATCTGAAGCGGATCTCATGCTTGGGCTTCGATATAGCTCAAAATTGACCCCAAATGATTGTTATTGTCAAGAACAATCCATTTGGAGTGAGTTTCGGACTATCCAATGGAAAAAATCACGGAGGAATGAACATGCAGGAACCAGTGTTTTTCTTTTTTTGGATTTTCAGATTTGATATTTGACTGGTTTAAGGAGGATTTGGGGGAAATAACTCGTGGATTTGGAAAGGAAGGGTAAAGGTGGTTGTAGGGTGAAGATTTGGAGACTAGCCGCCGCCGTGAAATAATTTTCGGCGGGCGGCGACTAGGTTTGGGCTGTGTGTGTTGAGAGAAAAATAGGTCGGCTAGGGTTTGCTAGGTTAGAGACGGGGTGGGAATGAAATGGTTCTCTAGGGTATGGGGGGGGGGGGGCTTCAGACATATATAAGGAAATCAAAACCCAGTTTCCAGCCGTTGGATCCCAAAAGATCAATGGATGGGATTTAATTGCACGAAACGGTGTCGTTTTGGTGGGGGGTGCTGGACCGGGTAGGGATTGGGCTGGGTAGATTGTTGGGGAGAAAAAGGGAATTTGGCCACTGATTTTGGTCTTTGGGTGGCCCAAATCAAAAACCAGTCTTTTTCTTTTTGTTTTCTTTCTCTTTCTTTATTTTCTTTAATATTAAATAAAAATCCTAACTAAATTGATTAAATCCTAATTTTAATCCTAAATTAGTCTAAATTATAAAATCAAGCTAATTATCTATTTGTAATATTTATAAAATTAATTAATCCTAAATTATTGAAGAGAAAATTACTCATCTAATATTAAGAGCTAAAAATGAACAATATTTTTGTGATTTTAATTTTAATAAAGCAATTAATTTAACCAATTAATCCTAAAATACGAACACACAACCTAATATGCAATGCATGAAATTTTGATATTTCTGGGTATTTTCTATGCTTTTTTGTGTATGCAAAAATGCAACTAAAATTCAAAAAATTAAACAAATATTCCTAAAAATTCTATAAAATTAAAATGAATTACAAAAAGCTATTGTGATTTTGTAGGAGTATTTTGGGTCGGGCAAAAATCACGTGCCCACAACTGCCCCTCTTTGCTCGGAAACACAATAAGTTTTCGGGCAAAGATAAAGTGAGCGAATACGAGCGATTTTTGCCCGTTTGGATACTCCGTGGGAAGCATTTTTTAAAAGTCTGACCGAACCTTGCTTCCGAGGTTGCCTACATATCCTTGTCTATAAAGGAATCAGGTCAGTATAGTTCTGGAAGTTTTGGTAGCTGGGACTACCGGGAAGCTGTGATTTTACTGCTGCCGCTGCTGTTACTGCTTGCTCAACTCCTTATTACACCGAAACTAAAATGAAAAGAAGCTAAACAGATCTATGATCTATGAGTTACAAGATTCCTATCTATATGTCTTCAACTTGATCTTGAAGCCTCTGCAGTTCTGCCGCGCATCTTAAACTGTTGACTCGCATTCTTGAGGCGAGCTTCTGTTATTTCTAACTTGAATTGACCTCATTCTTCAGGCGGGTTCCTGCTGTTGTCTTGGGCTTAACTCTGATATGTACTTCCTCGTTCCCCAGGTGGGTGCCTGCTACTTGACTTGATACTTGAAGTGAATTCCCTTGTTCTTCAGGTGGGTGCCTGCTACTTGACCTAATACTTGAATAGATCTCCTTGTTCTCCAGGTGGGCGCCTGCAACTGATGCTGACTTAAAATTTGAAATAAATTCCCTTGTTTTCCAGGTGGGCGCCTGATGCTGACCTAAAATTTGAAATAAATTCCCTTGTTCTCCAGGTAGGCGCCTGATGCTGACATAAAATTTAAAATAAATTCCCTTGTTCTCCAGGTGGGCGCCTGCAACTTAAACTTGAAATGAATTCCCTTGTTCTCCAGGTGGGCGCCTGCAACTTAAACTTGAAATGAATTCCCTTGTTCTCCAGGTGGGCGCCTGATGCTGACTTATAATTTGAAATACATTCCCTTGTTCTCCAGGTGGGCGCCTGATGCTGACTTAAAATTCAAATGAATTCCCTTGTTCTCCAGGTGGGCGCCTGATGCTAAAACTTAAAATGAATTCCCTTGTTTTCTAGGTGGGCGCCTGATGCTAATACTTGAAATGAATTCCCTTGTTCTCCAGGTCGGCGCCTGATGCTTAAACTTGAAATTAATTCCCTTGTTCTCCAGGTGGGCGCCTGATGCTTAAACTTGAAATGAATTCCCTTGTTCTCCAGGTAGGCGCCTCATGCTTAAACTTGAAATGAATTCCCTTGTTCTCCAGGTGGGTGCCTGCCATTACAACAAAACAGACAAAACAAAAGAAACCTTTCTGCCCCAGTTTGGTACCTGGAACATCTATGAGTGTTAATCGAATCCTGTTATCCAAACAAGCTCTAAGAATTTAAAAGCTAAATCCCATTATCCAGGAGGGCCCTCAAAACTAAAATCAAATCTCATTTCAAGAGTGAAAACTTGAAAGCTAAATTCTATTTCCTAAAGGTAAGACTTACGCTAAATCTCATTATCTATGAGGGTCTTAACTTAAAACTAAATCCTATTATCCAGGAGGGTCCTGATAACTTTAGAACTACATCCCATTATCCAGGAGGGTCCTAAAAACTCAAAATAATATCCCATTATCCAGGAGGGTCCTGAAAACTAAAATTAAATCTCATCTCAAGAGTGAAAACTTGAAAGCTAAATTCTATTTCCTAAAGGCAAAACTTACGCTAAGTCTCATTATCTATGGGGGTCTTAAAAACTTAAAACTAAATCCTATTATCCAGGAGGGTCCTGACAACTTAGAACTACATGCCATTATCCAGGAGGGTCCTGAAAACTTAAAATAATATCCCATTATCCAGGAGGGTCCTGAAAACTTAAAATTAAATTCCATTATCCAGGAGGGTCCTGAAAACTTACGGCCGAACCTGTCTGGCACATGCTTTCCTCACGGCGGGTTCCTCTAGAACACAAAATTTCCTGTCCCTGTTTCAATCAAAGAAAATCTTATCAGTTTAAAAATGTGGTGGTTAGTTTGCGGCATTCTTGCTGAAGGTGGCCTTTCCACTGCCATGCTTTGTTCCGATTAACTGCCTTGGGCTAGCAAAGAATTGTTTGACTTTGACTGAACCTCAACCACATAACCCTGAATGACCCGAGTAGCTTACACTCAGCCTGTTATTTAACAACTCTATCTTGCCAATTTTGAACCATTATACTTCCTCAAAATTCATGAGCCATTTGACCACTTGAACTCCCACTAAAACTTTATTTCTTATTCTGAATCATGCCATTTGTGATGTGCTCTGGCCGGACTTTTGCTTTGTGCAATTGAAAATTGGTAATAGGCTTTGAAGTCCTTTCTTACTTGCTTAACAATGCTACCATTGAGAAAGACATAGAGAAGTAGACCCAAAAGAAAATGAAACGAAATAACTTCGAGAATTAGGAATAAAGAAGAAAATTTAAAACCAAGATGACTATTTGAGGAAGAATGGAAAAGAGACTTATCTGGGTGAAGCAGCTGGCACCAATGATCATGACATGCATTTCGGATTAATCAGCCCAGTCCATTCAACCAATCACATTTCAGTTCATGACCCGTCTTCATACTTTACGACCGGGATTTCCATAATCCAATCTCTCTGCAAAGTCACGAACCTTATTCAGCTTGTGGTGCCCTGAAGAGTTTTTACCAGCAAACCTCTCTCCTTTGTTCATCTTTCAACTCACCATCGCCTTACGGTGCCCGTGGGGTTTTCACCAATAAGACTCTCTCATTTTAATTTTCTCTCAGCTTTACATCACCCTACGGTGCCCGTGAGGGTTTTCACCAATAAGACTCTCTCATTGATTTATCTCTCCACTCACCATCGCCTTACGGTGCCCGCGAGGATTTTTCACCAATAAGACTCTCTCATTTATTCATTTTTCCTTATGCATGTACAGAGTGCTACCCATGATGCGAATCATACATCTATCTCGCTTGACTTGGCATTCCTCAAAGACTGATCGGAAGGTCTTTCTTTAGACCGTAGTGTAGGCTTTTGGACGGGGTTAGAAAGAAAAGGCGGCACGCAGGCTCAAAACAGTTTAAACGAAAAGGGTTCAAAATTACAACTTTTGGAATCAGATCTTTTGCAACACCACAACTTCTGCCCCAGTTTTTTTTGGGTCTGGGGAATTTTGGATTTTATTCTGATGAGACCGAACCTTAGGGTTGCCTACGTATCCTTAAAAGGAATCAGGTCGAACGTAGTTCAAAACATAAGAGTTGCTTTGTTTTTGTTGCTTTTTCTTTTGCTTTCTTTTTCTTTTTTTTTTTACTTTTCTTTTTTCTTTTTCTATTTTTCTCTTTTCTTTCTTTTCTTTTTTTTCTTTTTTTCCTTTTTTTTCTTTTCTCTATTCTTAAGCTCTACTTCCGATTCCAAAAGAGGGGTATGAAAGAAAATAAATAAGGCTCAAAAGGGGTAACAAAGGATACAATTGTTTAGATAGCAGAATAAAATGCCTTCGTCATTCCAATCTTTGAAACATGCCAAATACAAACAACACAATTGAAGACAAACCAAAGAAACCATACATAATATCTCTTGACTGCATCAGAATTGAAGTGCGAACAGTAGTGCGATAACCCAGCAAAGCAAAAGGCAACTTTTCATGCCACTGCCTAGAACCTTGCACCATCTTTAGAAGTATCTTCTTTATGTTCTTGTTGGCCGCCTCAACAGCTCCATTTGCCTTGGGGCGATACGGGGTGGAATTTCGATGCATAATCTTGAACTGTTGGCATACCTCTTTCATTAGATGGATGTTGAGATTTGCAGCATTATCTGTGATGATTACCTTGGGGATTCCGAACCGGCAAATGAGATTTGAGTGAACAAAATTCACCACTGCCTTCTTGGTCACAGATTTGAAAGTTACAGCTTCGACACACTTGGTGAAATAATCAATGGCCACCAGAATAAACCTATGCCCGTTCGACGTTGTCGGCTCAATTGGTCCAACGACATCCATGCCCCAAGCAACAAGGGGCCAAGGTGCGGACATTGTATGCAACTTCGATGGCGGAGAATGAATCAGATCACCGTGTACCTGGCATTGATGACATTTGCGCACGAAGCTGATACAATCTCGTTCCATGGTGAGCCAATAATAACCTGCTCGAAGAATTTTCTTTGCCAAAACATATCCACTCATATGTGGCCCGCAGACACCGGAATGCACTTCGTCCATGATGGTCGAAGCTTATTTAGCATCTATGCACCACAACAATCCGAGATCTGGAGTTCTCTTGTACAAAACTCCCCCGCTTAAGAAAAATCCAATAGCCAGGCATCGAATCGTTCTCTTTTGATCACCTGTGGCCTGTACTGGATATACCCCCGACTTGATGTACTCCATGATATCGTGGAACCAGGGTTCACCATCAAGTTCCTCTTCTACCACGTTACAATAAGCATGCTGATTGCGAACTTGAATATGCAAAGGGTCAACATAAGCCTTATCCGGGTGGTGTAACATTGACGCCAGAGTAGCCAAGGCGTCGGCAACCTCATTATAAATCCTAGGAATATGCCTGAATTCTACTGATCTGAATCGTTGACAAAGGTCATGCAGACATTGTCGATATGGTATGAGCTTCGAATCCCGAGTCTCCCATTCTCCCTGAATCTGGTGCACCAACAGATCTGAATCTCCCAAAACCAATACTTCCTGAACGCCCATGTCTACAGTTAGCCTCAAACCCAAAATGCACGCCTCGTACTCAGCCATGTTGTTGGTGCAATAGAAACGAAGCTGGGATGTGACAGGGTAATGATGCCCTGTTTCAGAAACGAGCACAGCTCCTATTCCAACACATTTCATGTTAGCGGCCCCATCAAAGAAAAGTTTCCAACCTGGCTTTTCATCCTGCTCAGCCTCGTCAATATGCATCACCTCTTCATCAGGAAAATAGGTCCTCAATGGCTCATATTCTTCATCCAACGGGTTCCTGGCCAAATGATCGGCCAAGACTTGGGCTTTCATCGCGGTCCAGGTCACATAAATGATGTCAAACTCTGTGAGCAGAATCTGCCACTTTGTAAGTCTTCCTGTGGGCATCGACTTCTGAAAGATACACTTTAGAGGGTCCATGCGAGAAATGAGATAAGTAGTGTAGGATGACCGGTAATGCTTCAACTTTTGGGCCACCCAAGTCAAGGCGCAACATGTCCTTTCAAGGAGAGTATACTTAACCTCATAAGAAGTGAACTTCTTGCTGAGACAATAAATGGCCTGCTCCTTCTTGCCAGTGATATCGTGTTGGCCCAACACACAACCAAACGAATTATCCAGGACTGTCAAATAAAGAATTAAAGGTCTCCCAGGTTCCAGCGGGACTAGCACAGGTGGGTTTGACAGGTAGCTCTTGATCTTGTCGAATGTTTCTTGACACTCGTCAGTCCATTTGACCGCGGCATCCTTCTTTAGCAACATAAAGATGGGCTCACAAGTTGTCGTGAGTTGAGCGATAAACCGGCTGATGTAGTTTAACCGCCCGAGTGAACTCATCACCTCAGTCTTGTTCTTTGGCGGTGGCAATTCCTGGATGCCTTTATCTTTGACGGATCCAACTCAATACCTCACCCACTGACTATGAATCCCAACAGTTTTCTAGATGGGACACCAACTGCACATTTTGCAGGGTTGAGCTTAAGGTTGTACCTGCGGAGCCTTTGGAAAAACTTTCTCAAGTCCTCAACATGATCTGACTGCTTCATGTAAGTTGCCCCAGCGTTTTTCAAACCAAATAGCATTACCAGGTAGCAATATGTTCCCCATGGCGTGATGAACGCTGTCTTTTCCACATCTTCCTCGTCCATCAAGATCTGGTGATATCCCGCATAGCAATCCACAAAAGACCCGATTTCATGCTTGGCACAGTTATCAATTAAAATGTGAATATTTGGCAATGGGAAGTTATCCTTTGGACTTGCCTTGTTGAGATCCCGGTAATCAACGCACACCCTGGTCTTACCATCCTTCTTTGGTACTGGCACAACATTAGCTAACCATGTGGGATATCGAGTAACCTGAATGACCTTCGCATCAAGCTGCTTTGTGATTTATTCTTTGATCTGCACACTCATGTCAGTCTTGAACTTCCTTAACTTCTGCCTGACGGGAGGGAATGCTGGATCAATTGGCAATTTGTGAACTACCAAATCAGTACTCAAACCCGGCATGTCATCATATGACCATGCAAAAATATCTTTATATTCAAACAGTGCTTTGATTATTTCTTCCTTGATTTGTGGTTCCAGGTGTACACTTATCTTGGTTTCCCTGATATTATCTGGATCTCCTAAATTGATTGCTTCAGTTTCATTCAAATTAGGCTTGGTTTCTCTTCAAAATGATTTAGTTCTTTACTAATTTCCTCAAATGCCGCTTCTTCATCATATTCTGTTTCATCATCACACTCTACTTCTTGGATTATTATTTCAAAGTTAGATTGGCTTTTAAGACTTGGCTGAAAATTCCTCATGCATGTCATGTCATTGAAACCAGTATTAAAAGAAATGTACAAAGAAAAACAAAAATGACATTATCAGGAGTAATGGAAAAGGGAGATTGCATTACATTGAAAATAAAGGATAGAAGGGTTTGTACATCAAAACAAGCGAAAAATAAAAATCGGGATTACAACCCTGGAATAACCCCGATAACATAAAGGAAAACAAAGCAAACTACCAAAACTCCTTCCGAGTGGGGAGAGGAGTAGCCTTCCAATTGTTAAGCTTCACTTTCAGTTGCTACCATGACGGATGAGGAGGCTAAATTTAGACCTGGAATACACTCCCCCTCCGGAATCTTCTCAACTGGCACTTTTTCGGAAACTTGGTAGACTCGAGGCCCCTTATCGTCTTCGGCCTTAATAAACGGGATAGATGTATCATTGTAAGCACATAGGTTTTCATCACCATGCACAACGATTTCCTGTCTATCCCACTCAAACTTTACCATCTGGTGCAGAGAAGACGGGACTGCCTTGGCAACATGTATCCAGGGCCTACCCAATAGCAAATTGTAGGAGACGGCCACATCTAGTACCTGGAATTCCATGGTAAATTCAACTGGTCCTATTGTCAGTTCGAGCACGATATCGCTAACAGAATCTTTTCCCCCTCTGTCAAAACCTCGGACACATATATTGTTCTTGTGGATCCTTTCAGTATCAATTTTCAACTTGTACAGAGTGGAGAGAGGGCATATGTTGTCACTGGAACCATTGTCAACTAGCACCCTCGTGACCACAGAATCTTTGCATTTCACTGTGAGATAAAGAGCCCGATTGTGTTCCGTACCCTCCAAAGGCAGCTCATCATCCGAGAAGGTGATCCTGTTTGCCTCGAATATCTTGTTGGCAATCTTCTCCAAATGGTTAACCGTGATCTTATCAAGGACATGAGCTTCATTCAGAATTTTCATGAGGGCCCGGCGGTGCTCTTCTGAATGTATCAACAATGATAGAAGAGAAATCTGAGCGGGGGTCTTCCTCAATTGTTCCACGATGGAGTAATCATGCACCGTCATTTTTCTCAAAAATTCTTCCGCCTCCTCTTCGGTGACTGGCTTCTTCACTAGAATTGGATTATCTTTGAGTGGCTTAGCTTTCCTTAATTCCTCTGGGGTAAAGCATCTCCCCGAACGAGTCAACCCTCGGGTTTCATTGACTTCCTCTTCCACTTCTTTCCCTTTATAGGTCACTATCACTTGTTTGTAATTCCATGGAACAGCTTTGGTGTTACCTATCGGCAGATGGGTCACAGGTTTAATAATAATAGGGTCAGTGCGAGCCCCTTCCACGATTATGACAGGCTTACTTGCTGCCCCCGACACAACCACTTTCGGCTTCCTTGCTTCGCTTCAACATCATCTGGGGACCCTTTCACAACTAATACATGCAGCTTAACATCGGACGGGCTTAGCTTGTCCGTCAGCCCTTCAACTGTCGAGGATGTTGCATTTGTAACAATTGGAGTTTTGACTGAATTACTTTCACTGGCACGGATCATCATGACAGACTGCGAAGGCTTCTTGGGCTCCCCATCTTTATACACTATCTCAATCATGTGCGTTTCAGCATGGGCTGGCAATGGATTTTGATTGATGTTTGGAGCTTCCGGGCTCTGGACCACAATTTGGGTTGTATAGATAAGCTCTTGGATGTCGCTCTTCAAATGCCAACACTTTTCTGTGTCGTGCCCCGGAGCATCAGAACAATATGCACATCTGAGGGAATAATCCAGGTTCTTTGGTAATTTTGACTCAATCGGCCTCAGAACATCCAACTGCCTCAACCTTTGAAACAAACTGGCGTAAGACTCCCCAAGCAAGGTGAAAGTTTGCTTCCACTGCTGCCTTTCCTTTCTATACTCCGGCCTTGGTCGAAAGCTTGGACCAGTAGGGTTTCGGTATGTTTGTGGAGGTGGGTAAGGATTTTATGGAGCTAGTGCATGCCATTGCGGGTAAGGAGGGGGGTTGAGCATATGACTGTGCGTGGTGGACGTGGTATTGGGGTGGTCTGACTGGATATTGAGGGTCTTGCGATGGGAAGTAGTGTTGGGGTGGATTATATGGAGCTTGGGTATAGGTTTGTGGTTGGGGTCAAGGCTGGGTGTAATGGTGTGGGGAACCCCTCGGGCCATGCCACGATCCTGAGACGATCATAGCAACATCTTTTTTCTTCTTTTTCCCTAACACGCCCCCGGTGCCATTCTGGATTGCTTGTGTAGTTGCTTTGATGGCAGAGTAACTCATGATCTTGCTCGATTTGAGTCCTTCCTCTACCATTCCTCCCATCTTCACTACTTCATTGAAAGACTTTCCTATGGCCGAGATCAGATGACCAAAGTAAGTAGGCTCCAAGGCCTGAAGAAAGTACTCCACCATTTCATCTTCCTCCATTGGAGGGTTGACTCGCGCCGCCTGTTCTCTCCACCGGAAACCATACTCCCTGAAACTCTCACTGGGCTTTTTCTCTATCTTAGTCAAGGATAGGCGATCTGGGACAATTTCTATGTTGTACTGGAAATGTCGAGCGAAAGCCTGGGCCAAGTCATCCCAAGTGTTCCAGCTGCTGTTGTCCTGGCGGGTGTACCAATCCAACGCTGCACCACTCAAATTTTGACTAAAATATGCCATCTACAATTCATCTTTCCCACCAGCACCCCCCATTTTGCTGCAAAATCCACTTAAGTGGGCCACAGGGTCTCCATGCCCGTCATACAAGTCAAATTTGGGCATTTTGAATTCGGCAGGCAGCTGGACATCGGGAAACAAGCACAGATCCTTATATGCCATACTCACTTGGCCACCTAACCCTTGCATATTTCTCAGTGACTGCTCCAATCTCTTTACCTTCGTAAATATCTCCTCTTGCTATGTGTTTTTGGGTGGCTTCTCAATTTCGACAGGAAGTTCAAAGTGAGGAGTGTAGGAGTAGTGATCCGGGACTTTGAAGGTGGGCTCTAGGGCATAGTACTGGTTATCTTGGGCTTGGAATGCCGGCTCACTAGAAGATCGATAGAGGGTAGCTCACGGAGGTGCTACGAAGACAGGGGTAGCTGGCGGAGCAGGGTATGTGGTTGCTTTGGCTGGGGGAGCTTGGATGGTTTGGGAAGAGGTGTCAGGATAGTGGTGGTAAGGGGTGAAGCTTGGTGCGTGTTGCGGGGATAGATCAACAATGGTGGGATCTTAAGATTGAGCTAGTGGTGGGATGGCAGGGTATGACGGTGGAGGATGCCCCTTAATCCAAGCCTGGTACATTTCGGCCATTTGGTGCTTCAGCTTATGTACCTCTTCTTTCAAACCAAACTCAGATTCCTCCATCTCTCTCGGCGGGTCAATAACACTCGCGTCCAATTTTTTGCTAGCCATGATCGCCTTGTGTTTTGACCTGGTATTATATGGGTGGCTTGCCAGAATGCCAAACAAACTAACCACCTTCCTGTACTCAATGACAACAGCAAACTTGTTAGTGTTTAAGAGTTTAACAGATCGACAATCGCACGTTTGGTATGCATGCACCTAGACAGTTGAACGCTTCTATCGTGTATTTGAACGGTTGCATGCTTCATCCCGGCCTTAACTAACTCTTTTCACTTTGCACTTTCTTTTCTTTCACCCATCACTATTAATTTTTCTCACTTGGTTCCTGTCGCTTCCCTTTTATTTTTGCACTTTCTTTTGTTCTCTTGTTTTGCCACTCTTTCTTTCCACTCAATTTTCTTTCCTCTCTTTTCATTTTATGGTTATGATCGAATCCTATGGGGATTGCATACGTATCATGTTGCCGCATGAATCGTAGTTCAGGAAGATCGGGAATAAAGTAAATAAATTAAAAGATTTCCGAAATAAAGACTTATAAAGAAAAGAAGATATTTTTGGTTTTTTTAAAAAAAAGACTGGGGTCTAAAACAAAGACTTTCTAAAGGACGAAGTAAAGGAAAATATTTTTGGATTGTTTTTTTTTTAAAATGGCGGGCCGAAACCGATGGGGTTTGCCTACGTATCTCACATCCGGTGAGAATCAGACCCGCGTAGTTCGGCAAATTTTGACGTAACAGAAAAATATGCTTTATTTTGAAACGACTTTCCTTATTTTCTTCTTTTTCAAAATTTCGGCAGAGTTTCGGGATGCTTTGGATATCGGGATTTTTAGAAACGGATGATTTTCTTTCTCTTACCTCAATCTTGGTTTTCTTGATTTTTCTTCCCTACTAGAAGCCGGTCAACATGCAAGCCGAAGCAAATAAATGTACAAGTAGCACATAAGATGTATCAGGATGGTCTTTTATTTCGGGTACACCTGTCCTAGACGGACCCAACCCCTGTGTTAAGTCCCCAAAGTCAAATGCACGTGACGCAAATAAGCGTTCCTACTAGGGATCCGGCATGAGGCTATGTTATTCTAGGTTTAAAACCTGGGTGTATTGTTCTAGACCTGGCTTACCCGAGCGGACAACTTGAGCCGAGGGGGGCATTGTACCGGGAATACAGAAGCTTCACCGACTTTGCAACTTGTCCGAACCTCGTTCTAAAATTGGGATATGACTCTAACAGAAAAGAAGTCACACGAAGTGCACACTTCCCAGATGATTTAGAAGACTCAGAGAGAAGAGGGTTTCGCAACAATTTATATACAGTCCAAACAATATCAAAGCGGCATTTAGCACATTAGGCTCAAACATGTAAAAAAAATCAGATAATAAATAAAAACCAACTATAACAATTATTCTAAGCTCGAGTTCTGAACCCTTGTTTGCGAAACCAGAGATTTTGGGTTCGATCCCCTGCAGAGTCGCCAGAGCTATCACACCTCCTTTTTCTACCCGAGAGGGTATAGCGGAGTTTTTCCAATTAAAGTGACAATAACCGAAACGGGATTATTTATATTCAAATTCAGAGTCGCCACTTGGGATAGCTATGGTGTCCCAAGTTACCGGTTTAAAAATCCCTAATCGAGGAAGATTGACTCTGTTTTACAGTCCGCGAAACACAGAAATCCGGGTAAGGAATTATGTTTACCCGGGAGAAGGTGTTAGGCATTCCCAGGTTCCGTGGTTTTAGCACGGTCGATCAACTATTATTAATGGCGTAATTATCTGATTAACAACATATTTCATGCCTAGTGTGTATTTTTAGCTTTTTAACCGCTTTTAATTTTTTATGGAATTATTTCTGGAACAAGTTACGATTGTCGTACACTTGTTTGTTTGGGAACACAATAGAAAACACGCTACATGAAATGCACCCGCGATTTGCAGTATGTTTATTTTATTATTCGAAGTTGTTATGATCGGGTCACAAGAAATGCACACCCGAAATTGTGAATTATGCATCATAACTATGTCACGGGAACCGTACCCATAGTCACAATGATTTATTATAGCGCGCCTAAAGCAAACTACGAGTATTCATGCTTACCTCTTAAAACTAATTCGCAATTTGATATAAGGCTACTAATTATAAATGCATTGGGAGATAAGCGAAGCCTTTAATTATTTGAGAAGTACTGGGCCAGCGGTAGGCCCAATATATTATCTAAAAGAAGATTGTCAAGAAAATATGGCTAGTGGGAACTGGGCTCGAAATTGAGCCCAAGAATGAGGACAAGGGGGCAAGCAAGCCTGGTTTTGACTTGGCAGCTTCGCTTGGGCCAATACCAGGCCCAACTTTTCCAACAACGTTAAAGCCCATTTTTGGTTATCTTAAAAGAAAAATTAATGAATAAAAATGCTGAAGTTGATTGGGCTCGAAATTGAGCCCAAAAGCAGAAGTAAGCAGAAAACAGAAGCACGCCAGGTCGAGATTCGACCAAGCTGCCTCATCTGGGCCAATGCCAGGCCCAACTGCTTCCAGCAGGAGGGCCTTCGACATTAAGGCCCAGTTGAGGCTCAATTTCCTCTAAATCACATGTAACACAAAATATTATAAAAATTCTGGAAAAATCAGAGGCTGACCAACCATATTATAAGTTTAATTTGTTAACATGCTATTAGTACTAACAATAAAATATTAAACCTTAAACTTATTCATGAATCACCTTAAACTTAAATATACAATCGCTTTAACAATGTTGAAATTCGAGATAATTTAGCTGAGTGTACTCAGCAATCAAACACTGCCCCTTTTGAACATGTACAGTACATATCCAGCATCCTCTAATAGACGACCAAATGAACTACTGTGATTATTAAACATTTCAAAACTGTCAAACAGTACATGGAACAGCTAAACTAATTTGAACATTCATACACATAAATATTACAACTAAGTTATAGACTAGAACACCAAATTCAGAATGCTTAAACAAAGCTGAAAAGAAATTGTAAAACTAAAAAAACTAGAAGAGATCGTAGGTAAAGAAAAGAACTGAAGTTTAACATCTTGGACATCAATTTCAAAACAACATGTTTATAACTTCATTTTTTGTCACTCAAGGTTCCAGAAGTACCTTGATACAGCAAAGAACAAAGTGAGAAAATCTCTGAGAAGCAACAGAAATTAGCAAGAAACTTCAATAGAAATCAACAGCATACAACAGCAACACCACACAGCTCCAAAGCTTAAACCATATTTTAACTTAGAGAACCAGAAATCCCATGAAATTTGCTTGAACTTTTCTTTAAAAATCAGAAATTGGATCAGCTCTAATGGAACAATAGAGCTGAACTTTTGGAATGTTTTTAGGGTCTGAATCTCTCTATCTAATGAGTGAGGAAAGGGTTCTATTTATACACTAAAAGAGCTGTTGTTTTCTCTCCAAGTCGGGGATTATTCCCTTTGAAAGCAGCCCTCAAAGAGCATCTTTTTTAATAGAATTGGACAGCTGGTTGTCCCTAATTGGTTTCAGTATTTTGTACTGGCCAAATAGGGCCAGTTGCCCATGTTCTAGAACCCTCTAAATAGCCTTATCTCATTTTTCTATTTGTCCACCCCTCAAATGACCCCTTTAAGTTTTCTTTTGTTCAATTAAACCCCCAGAAATATCTAGTGATTTACATATTATAGACATCAACAGAACCAATAATTATCCTAAATCAAATCAAAAGGATTGCCCAACTCAGAAACAACCATACTGGTCTATACTAATATAGGCGATATGAACAAACAATAGAACACTGAAAGCCCTAAATCACGCTAACTAAATCAAAAAACAATTATGAAAGGGAAAACAATAGANCAGTAGTCTAATAAGTACTAAAAACAACTACTTTTTTTCTTTTCTTTTCTTTTCTTTTAGTTTTCACAGACATGAATCAGAATATTAAAAAGAAAAACAAGGACAAGGCCCTATTGAGAAATAGGAAATATCTGAAGCGGATCTCATGCTTGGGCTTCAATATAGCTCAAAATTGACCCCAAATGATTGTTCTTGTCAAGAACAATCCATTTGGGGTTGGAGTTTCGGTACTATCGAATGGAAAAATACACGGAGGAATGAACATGCAGGAACCAGTGTTTTTTATTTCTTATTTTTTGGTTAGATTTTCAGATTTGATATTTGACTGGTTTGAGGAAGATTTGGGGGAAATAACTCATGGATTTGGAAAGGAGGGGTAAATGTGGTTGTAGGGTGAAGATTTGGAGGTGTTTGGAGACCAGCCGCCGCCGTGAAATGATTTCCGGCGAGCGGCGGC
>NW_017675022.1:0-39465 GCF_001879085.1 Nicotiana attenuata
TTGCCTTTAGACTTCCATCATCGTCTCGTGACCTGCGTGTGTTTCGATCATTCCCGAACCTTGATGAGGAGCCTGATTCCCTGTTCCTAGGTTTGTGATCGTACCTTTGATTATCTTGCCTTGATCGTGAGTCCTTTCCCGCAGGTCCCATGTATGGTTCGTACCTATTTTTACCGGATCTCTTTTCATTTTCCACACGCCTTGAGCTTACCTTTTCTTCAGTTTTTTGTCGTAAAATAATGTCTTCTTCAATCCTCATCTTTGTACTGTATCTGTTGTAGACATCATTCCACGTTGTTGCTGGGAATTCTCGAAGGCTTTCTTTGAGTCGCCTCGTGGCTTCTGAACTCTTCTCATTCAAATTACTAGCAAAGGCTATGGCTGCCCAATTGTCAGGTACTCGTGGCAGCGTCATTCTTTCCCGTTGAAATCTATCTACAAACTCTCTAAGTAACTCTGAGTCTCCTTGCTTGATTTTGAAGATAGCTTCCATTCGCTTTTCAACTTTTTGAGCTCCCGAGTGTGCTTTGATAAATAAATCTGCAAGCTCAGCAAACGAATTTATAGAATTTTCGGGTAAAAGAGAATACCATGTTAAGGCTCCTTTAGTGAGTGTTTCATCGAATTTTTTGACCAAGACCGACTCAATTTCTTGCTTAGTCAAATCATTGCCCTTGACACCTGTTGTGAATGCAGTAACGTGATCTCGTAGATCTGATGTACCATCGTACTTTGGAATATCAGGCATCTTAAAACTTCTTTGGAAATTGGGAGGGGAGCAGCACTTGGCTTCCACTGGTATTGGGAATAATTTACATAATATCCACTCCATGGCTGTGAATCACGGACTACTCAGGATATTTTCTCTATGCGCTCAATTTTGTCTTATATATAAGTAAATGTGTATTATAACACAAGGTTACAAATTTGTACTAGATTCTCGTAAATTAAAAAGTTAACCAGACATTACCTGGGTTTCTCCTCTCTGTTTGTTTCACTAGCGTTCCACCGGGCATGCCTGACATAACCAATCCTAACGAGGATTATCTCCAAAAGTGTCAGTTGTTAATTGAGTTTAGAATGAGGGCTTCATTGGAAGGAACAATATGGTAATTTCCGATCTAACAAAAGAACTGTGACAAGAGCAGTTATTGACTTGAGATAGGGCAATAAGGTTTTGCAGAGCGACTCATTCTATGTTTATGCGCATTTCAACATTTAAATCGAGAAATTGAGCACAATTCCATCTTGCTGTTGAGCACTTTCCTATCAGGCAGCCTTACGAGACGTTCGGGGAGCCTCGTGTTGAGAACCCTATGTGGAGAGCCTTGTGAATCTCCCTGAAGTCTGTTGACATTGTGATCCTGATTCTGAGGGTTTCCTTGAGTGTTGTCATTGTTGTTCGACATGCATTGATGCAATTCAAGAAAATTAGGTTGAAGATTATGCTTTGATTATCAGATTCCCGAACGGAACCAATTTTTTAACCAAAAATTAGATTTTAGGTCAAAGCTTGAATTTAGAAGAACTCGGGTTACTGATAATCGGAAAAGTATATAAGAAAGAGATTTTGAATGATATAATCAGAAAGCAAAAAGAACAAAGTTTATTCCAGTAATATTTTCTCGTGTCCTACAGATGTTGTGACTTTCTCCTTTATAGTTAATTTTAAGAGAAAGTGTAATGTCTTTGTCTTAATGAGGCAATTACGAGCAATAAATGACATTAAAAGAAACGTTACTCAATCATTCATATTAAATACAAATTCTCTAACGTATTTGGCATTTAATGCTGAATTTGGACTCTTTTTCGCTATCAGATTCATGTCTTCAATTCCTTCTGATCTTCGAGCTTTAAATGACTCGAACAGGTACGAGTCTCGTTTCATTTGAATAATAGCTCGTGCCTTTAAGTATCTTCTCTCCCGCATCTGTTGTTGCTCGTGCCTTCTAACTGATTACCATGCTTTGACTATTTGACCGGTCCACGTGTCATGACACGTCATCTTCAATATTTAAATTCAATTTTTTCCCAATACAACAACCATAGACAACGACAAGTACAAAATTATGATATGGTAAACAAAATAAATTATAAAAAATGAATTTGATCTCAATCCAAAATGAATTTCATCTTTTCCGACCTCGACAAGCTTTTCAAAATAGGTCCTTAGATGAACTCTGGGATCACCTATACCGTCAAACATCTCGAACTTGGGCCCTCTAGCAGTTCTACATCTGGCTGTATGTATAGGTCTTCATAGTTCAGACCTTCTACCCCCTTGTCTCCTTCTACGCCTTGAACTCGACTGGTCAATTTCTTGAGCTCCTCGGCCAGGTTCTTAATGCGCATGTCCTTCTTAACATATTCCGGTGCATAGGAGATGGGTTGAGTGGAGTGAGGTAGGGTCTCCACATATATAGGGTTGTTTTGGTGACCTGGAATCTGAGTATGGTGGTGATCATTGGTGGAATTTTGGGGTTCAGGAATGACTGGTGAAGCATTTTATGGAGTGTGGTAGGTGTTTGGCGGGTATTGTGGTGGGATAGTTTGATTTTGTGGTAGAGTTGTATAATGGTGAGGTACGGGTGGATTTTGTGGGCGCTTGTTGGGTGTGTTTAGAGGCGGTGCGGGGTTCTGAGTGTTTGGATGACTGATGTCTGGGACGCTGAGTGAGAAGGATAGGTTTGCCACATTCCGGACATGCTCAAGCTCACCCTGGAGTTCTAGTATTTTCTGTTCGAGCCATGAAACTGCATCATATGGGGCCTGAGTACCGCGACCATCAGAATTTTGTGCGTGTTCAACCCCTGTGTTGTTTTCCTTTCTGGCGCCGTTCAAATCTTCCATTTTTGCTTTTCCCTTGCCTTTTGGTGGACTAGGAGAAGGAGAAGGTGGAGGGCCCCTGGATCTTGTGTGATAAGCTGATGATGCCAGTATGCATGAACCAACCTTTGGGGAGTGGGAATAATCAAAAAGAAAGAGAGAAAAACAAAAGGTAGCCAAGTCAGTAATGATTCAGAAATGTTTGCAGTATTTAAACACATATTGCGGGAATGTAAATTCGTGTCCTAATTTGGGAGACTCGTTGCGCCCGAGGTAGGCCTAGCGACAAATAGATTTGGAGAAATTCAGTGCCAATAATTGCCTTATTTCGTTAATGTAAAAAATAAACGACCTAAAACGACACTAAATAATGATAATGTTACTAATGGTACTTGGCCTTATTACATTTAGAAAGCAAGTAAACCTAATCTATTTGGTCCCAGAAAGACCCTCTCCAGACTGGATGCTCTTGTCGATCAATTCCCCCAGTTCGCGCAGGCTCAACAGTAAGAATGCCCTTGCCGAATGCCCTCCTTCGTTTCCCTCAGAGTTCTGGCAATCGGTGACTCTCTTTCTCATTTTCCCTTCCAATTTCATTAGAGAAGGTATGCTACCGACCATGCCGAACCTGGGGACTTCATGCCTCATTTTCTGCAAAACAAGAGATGGTTAAGCCCTTTCCCCCTCCAGGTTCGTTTATTTATACAACGATCATTAGCATATTGGCACTTACTTCTCCAAATTAATGCACACAATCGTGGTTGCGTCCGTTGGGATTATGGAAAACCCGATGGACTTTTGGGTGAGGCTTGTCTTAAAGGGTTATTATGTGGACAACATATTAACCCGGCTAGGATTGACCATGATGCATGCATAATTGATCAAAGTAAGGTTGCTATAGAGGTCTAGACTGGCACCCTCAAGCGGACAACTTGAGGGGTAAGGGCACGGAACCGTCGAACGCACCGCTGATCGACTAGTTTTACCGCAAATACGCTTTTCCGAATTTAAAAGGGTGATATATAGGAAGAGCACAAACACTCATCAAGCGTTGCTATAGGATTAATTACGCATGAGTGGAATATAATGTTGAGCATGATTTATGCAACAATAAATAGCATGTTCTCAAGTATTTGAACGTTAAAAAAATGATAAATACTATATTTAAATAATTGAAAGACAGTTATGGAAAAAGAAAACAAAGAGACAAGTCAGTTTCAGGAAACAAAGAAAATCATAAATGCTTGAAAATAGACAGTTAAATCCAAATAAGGGGGGAGAGTGCACGGGATAAGGCATGCTTAAGACTAATTCACAAAAATTAAGTTCATTATGGTAAGAGCCTAAATATCCCCAGCAGAGTCGCCATGCTATCGCGCCCCATTTTTCCTTCGCGGAGTCCGGGTTTCGACATTCATGGGGGGACAACTCGTTTTCTTTTGGGAATTGGGTATTTGAAGAGTCGCCACCTAAAGGATTAAGGTGCGTTAGGGCACCTAGAGCAATTAACTCATGTAACCAGTTTGCATTACTAGAGATCAGGGTAAGGGCTCGAAATAACCTTGAGGGGAAGGTGTTAGGCACCCCTCGCGGTCCACAACGGTGGGTCCCAGCCGAACTTAGTTATGTGAATTAGTCATTTAACAAGTAAGCGGTCTCAACACATATTTGCAAATAAAGGTTGTTTACACAGTCTAAACACATATACGATCAAGAAAGATAAGCGTAAATTAAGGAGGTTTGAACAGTCCGAGCATACATAAACCAAGGAAGTTTAGGAGGTCTGAGTACACATATGTAAAAATGATAAGGGAGGTCCTAAGTTGTTTGTCCTATAGGATCATATCCATTCAATACCCGATAATCACTCGTCAGTGAGAGGGGCTACACGTTGCATTAGCGCACAGGTCATCATATCCTTTTACTACCCATTACCCTCCCCTTAGCGGTTATATAAGCGAGTTTGATTAACAAACTCTAAGCATGCTATTACCTGTCCCTTCCTTGTGGTCCTGGAGGAGTTTAGGACCTCTAGACTTAGGCAGTTCTAGACCCTCCTAAGGTGTTTAAAAGGCAAAAATTTAGGCGACAACAAATAACACACAGGACTACCAAATAGGGGAGCAGTTAAGGGGCTCATGTTTACCTCCACATATATAGGCAAAAAAGCAGCACGTCTCAAACACAGATTTTAGGTAATTTCAGAGAAATCCTAGAACAGGGTATCTAGGTGAGCATCACAAACATAGAGTATGCAACATTGTTTTTAAAGCAAAGTGATATAATCCTAATCAGTTTGCCTACTGATTTTAAAAACCTGTTAAACTTGAGTAGTTTTATAAATAATCAGAGCACAATTTCTCAGTTTTTTATAAGAACATTAATTACCTAAAGCTTGCCTAGGCGTGGGACTATATGCAATCATAATTCTGGGAGCTATTTAAACAATTTGAAGTTATTTCATCCTATAGGCATGCTGATCCAGGTGATGAATATTATAACAGTCGATTTTATACATATTTATACTAGAACATGATACCTATGTGTGGGGCTGTTTTTAACCTATTTATTTAAGCGATATATTCCAAGGAAAATGCACATGCAGTCCTAAACATGATCTCCAATGCATATGGAGAAGGCCATTCTATTAGGCAGCATTAGTAATAACCTAATAGTATGATTGCTAGCTGATTAGGCAGAAATCAGAAATGGCAAATTATAGCAGGTTTTCCAATATGCATAGAATGCAGTAAACATGATTGTCCTAAGGCAGAATTTCTAATGCACAGAGATAGGTGGTCGTTTGAATAAGCATATTATAGCAGTGGTTTTATCAACAAGTTTCTAGGTGTTATGACTTGAGCAGAATCAGAGATAAGGTGATGAGCTACTGCATGATTTCTAATAGGCGAAAGCAATAAATGTGAATATCCTAAGACAGGATATCTAATGCACAAATTTAGCATGGTTTAATGCAAATAAGCATAGCAATGATATCTAGTGCACCACGCAAACCTAGAACATGATTTCTACAGCAGATCAACATAATGTAAAACCTAAAGCATGATTTCTACCCAGTTTACCCCATAGAATCATATAGCAACCCTCCCCTTTTACTAGTTTCCCCAATATCTGTTTACAAAGGATTATTACAGATCGGGATTTAGTAAATTACATAAATGAAATGTAAACTTATACTATATGGAGCCTGAAGCAGGCCTAAAGTAAACCTGGGAGTACCAGTCCTTCAGTGTAGTCACAAGTGCCAAGAATATCATAGCCAATAAGTGTCCAAGTGTGTCAGAGTTCCCTAAGGACTTCAAGGATCCCAGGCAGTTCTCACACCAAGACCTTTCTCAAAATAAGGACTGGTTATGTGCAGTGTGCCAGAGTTTGGAGGAATCTCAGGGGATTCCTAGGAAGTAAACACACTGGAGGGGCAGAACCTAATGTTCTAAGAGTAAAGTGAGAGTGCTTGACATAGTTTTGAAAGACTTAGTGAAAAATAGTGTGGAGATGAATTTTAGGAGTGAAAAAGAAGATTTTTCTAAAATATACCAGTTTTAAGGAGATGCTAAGAGTGAAAACCGGTTTTAGAAGAATACTAAGAACAATTTTTTAAATCAGTTCTGAAGAGAGCAGATTCAGTAAACAGCCAATCAATCATAGAATACTCAGATCCACAGGCATTTATCAAGCAGGTTTTCACACATGGGTGAAAGGGATTGGGAACATATAGGAATCACATTGAGGATACATGAACAGGGCACAGGGGAACAACAAATGCATGGAACACTTAGGACCTTCATAGCCTTAACAAGTTAACCAGGATAATAGGCGATTAAGACATGGAGCAAGGATGTAGTGGACATAATCAAACACATAAGTAGGGTCAATCACATGTATTAAGTAACCAACATGATCACATAGTTAAGGGATTAAACAGAAATCAACAAATAGGCTGGTCAAGTATCAGACAACCAGGCGAAGTATAGACATACTAGTTATATATTGAACATGACAGAATTTAGACATGCTAAGCAAATAAGTAAACAGGAAGACAGGTTGAATTCATAGTCAATGAACTAGTGCAGGAATGAAACACATAGAGTTTCGATTTTAAAATTTAACTAGAGACATACCAGTTGAAGAAAAGAGTGCAGAATATAAAGCAGGTGTAGTTCCAATATCTAGCCTTGGCTTTCAGCTGGCTAGATCAAGAGTTATCACAAGAAGCAGAGAAAGAAGAGAGAGTTTGAGTGTATGTGTGTGTATTCTGAATAGTGTTCGTGTGTTAAGAATTTAAATAGGAGAGTTTATATAGTATTTCAAGAGTAGAGCAAATAAGGTAAAGGAAACAATAATCAGCAATTAAGGGATCTCAGAATCCAATCATACAAAGAGTTCAACATAGTCTTCCCTTAATTAAGGGCAATTAGCCAACGGTAACAACACGATTAATTAAGGCAAGAGGTTCAAATCAGACCAAATAAAGGAGTCAATAATCAGGGGTCTAATTAAGGAAAGAATCATGTAAAGAATCTGTAAGTATACAACAATAAAATAAGGCAAGAACGACTAATTAAGGTCGTAGTCATAGAAACAGGCAAGACTTAGGAGTATAGATTCTTAATAGAGCAAATCAATCAACCATATTAACAACAATTCTGGAAAGAATATATCGATTCCCATAAATAATGTAGACTAAGTAAAACTTTATAAACATAGAGAAGTTAACCGGAAAATTGATTTAAAAACCCTAATAGAGATTAGTTAGGGCAAAAATCACAGAGCAATTCATTTGACAAAGGAAAATCTTGTAGGTCAAAGATACAGAGTGAATCAATACAATTGGTAACATTGAAAAACTCAAAATCGAAGCAAAAAATCAGAAAATCAGAGTTTCACATAAATCGACTGGGGTTTAAGCAACTTTTGCGTAAATCAGTCAAGAACACTAAAGGATAATCGATTAAACATTTAAAAATTAGAAAGACCTTGAGAAAATGACTTATAATGAACCCTAGTTTAGGAAAAATTGGGAAATCAGTTGAAACCGAAAAATTTTCAAGGAAAACATGTAAGAGTTGATCGATTCGTCTCAGATCTATACAGACCTGAGAAGATCGGAGATAATAAATTAGGGATTTTTAGAAAGCATAACAGAGACGAGAACATAGGCCTAGAAAACTATGGATTCATAGCAAAATAAGAAAGGTTTCTTACTCATGGTCGAGCAAACGACCTGAAACAGGCAAAGAAATCAAAGGTGCAAACCAGACCGCCTAGGTCCCTTGAGATCTTTTCAAGGATCTAGGAAACTGATGAACCATAGCAAGTTAGAGGCCAGTATAGGCCTGAGACGACAAAGAAGCATCATAGAACGGAGGGCTAAGCAGGTGACGGCGCCTGAGGATTAGGGTTTAGGTAGAGAGCGTTTGAGAGAGAAGAGAGAGGGTGACGACGGAGGGAAAGGGTGGAAATGAGAGGGTGTAGGGGGGGGGGGTCATTACGGTTTAATTATGGTAGGGGAAATCTGGACCGTTGATAAAAAATGATCAACGGCCAGGATTGGCCATGGTATTGGGTCGGGCAGGCTAAAGTTTGGGCTTAAGGAGTTGGGCTAAATTATAAGGGGTCTTGGCTGGTCTCTTGGGTTAAAATTGAAAACATAAAAAAGGGCTATTTGTTTAATATCCAAGCAATTGAATAAAATTAATTTATAAAATAATTAACTAATTATAAAAAAAATAATTTTCATGCATAGAAATGTTTTAAAATAATTGTTCAACATTTTAAAAATATAATGGACCAATTTTTGGTAAAATAATGCAGTGATGTATGCATGGGCTATAATTGCAAAATTAGTGCAATTGTAACCAAAAGGTGTAAATCTGGCCATTTGTGAAATAATTTGAACTTAATATAACTATAAATAGCAATATTAAGTCATGAAATTCTAAGCCATTTGTGATGCAATTTGTAATTAGTTATATAAATAAAACACTAGAACAAATTAATTTAAAAATATAGAAATTATGAAAAAATGTCCATTTATGCTAATGCATAGTTTTGAAGGTATATATGCACCTTTTGAAAAATATTATAGGGAAAATTTGGGTATCAACACTATGTTTATTTAATTTGTTGGTCTTATTTCCTGTTTTGTTGGTTATTTGTTTATTGCTTTTCCTTATGTGTTTACCACTTTATAACTGTCATCATTTGCATAACCATGGGTCTTCTTTCTGCAACAAGTCTCGGAGTACGCGTCGCGTACACGAACTCTTTGTTAAGTCACCCTTATTTTAGGAGGGGGAATCGTCGGACGTATGGAGTGGGTGGAAAGCTTGAGCAGCCACCATCGACCATACGCTCCCCCGAATTGCCTTGTTAGTGAACCCCAAACTTAGGTCAACCTTTAATGCTTATCTGCATCATGTCATTTAGACCTAGCAGGGATCGGCCCCATGCACCGTGTCCCTTTATAAGAGGCCTATCCAAATTCTGTCATAACGGGCCCATGGCCCAAAAAGACATTTAATCATCCTTATGTGCTACATGCTGCATTCTTTAAGGGTAAAGGGGTCATTTGGCGGACCAACGATGGTTGAGGGTAAATAAGAAAGAAAAGAGGGTGAAGTATAAAGATAAAGCAAGTAGGGCCCAGTTATGTTTTTCTTTCACAACTTTTTCAAGAAAAGACCCCAAAAAAATGAAAATGAAAAATCCAAAAAGATTTTGCACTTTCCCATCATTTTCAAAAAAAAATCAAAAAAAAAAAGAAAAAGAAAATCCAAAAAGATTTTACATGTTTCATCATTTTTCAAAAAAAAAAAAGACAAAAAAATATGTTTTCTTCAAATTAGTGTTTTTTTTAAATTTTCTCCCGTATCCAATCTTCCTGAACTACGCATACCTAATTCTCGTCTTTCGAGGCGGGATACGTAGGCAGTCCACATAGGGTCTGGTCTTCCTAGTGAGTTTTAGGTTCTTGGCTTCAGGAGTCGTAGCCAAATCTTGCATGTCTAGCCACGTCTTGCCACATGGTCATTTTGCAAAATAGGGATATTTTCTCAAAGTGGCTTGTTATCCCATGTCTTAGAGCCCTAAGTCCACAACAAGGTGTCCTCTCAGTTCTAAGGTCCATTCCTGTTGAATTTGCATATTTAGTCACTTTTGGCCACATCGGCCATTCTTGCAAAAGGGGTCATTTTTGCGAAAGTGGTTCAGTGACCCATGTCTTAGAATCATGAGTCCGCAACTAGGTGTCATATTACTTTAAGGTCCGTCCTTTTTGAGTTTGCATCTTTAGCCACTTCTGGCTATATTGGCCGTTTTTCAAAATGGGTCATTTCTCCAAATTAATTTTGGGCCATGATTATTGGGAGTTTGAATCCATATAAGCCTTAGTGAGATATTTTCATGTCTTTGAGGTCAGCTTTGTTGAGTTTGCGCTTCTAGCCACGTTGGTTAATTTTCAAAAATAGCCCAATCATGTCTTGCATATGTCCAATAGGAGGTGTTGTGGCGTCTCATAGTGTCTCGAGTCACTAACTCTATTTGGTCTTATTTTTTTCATTTAGGTATGGATCAGTGTACCAGAGCTCGAGCATGACAGATACCCCGGGACCATCACATTGGGAGCTTGTTTGAAGAGACTTTTTATATTTGAGTCCGTTTTCATGTTTTCTTTTACTTTCTTGTCTTGTCTAGTAGTTTTGAGTCCTTTAGATGGTGTAAGAGTTTGTCAAGTCTTTTGTCATCGCACTTCCCATTTGTGTTTGAAAAAAAATAGTTATAAATGAAAAATCCAAAAAAAAAAGATTTTTAGTTTTAGTTTATTTTGTCCATTACTTTTCCAGAACTACGCTTGGCCTGATTCATGTGGAACATGATACATAGGCAACCTACATAGGGTTTGATCAATTCATTTTTTAAAATTAAAAAAAAAAGATAAAGTTGTGGGTGTGAAAATGAGAGGAAACTGCGGGATGCAAGAAAAGAGCGATAATCAGACAGAAATGAGAGGAAAGAAAATGAAAAACCAAGGGGTGCTAGAAAGGAAAATGAAGAAGGAAACGGGGCAAGAAGAGGGAAATTGGGATGATGCCATATGACCTTCGTACCCTCGAAGTCATTTTAGAACCGATAACTGTGACTAGGTGCATTGCACATAATGTGAGATTATCTTAATGCCCTAACGCTAGTGTGATGACTTTATTTTGTTCCTCTTTGTTATCTTTATTATAGCAGAAGGGTGGTTGGTTTATGGTTATTAAATTGGTAACTCTTTCCTACAACATAAAGTCGAAAGGAAATGACAGACAACAACGGAATTGAGTTGGTTGATACTGGTATCCGAAAGTAATTGGTTGAACAGGACACTGGGTTGGTTGAAGAGTTAAGGATGTTAAGACAACACATGGCGGACATGTATCAGGCTTGGATGGCTAGGAAGGCACCACCCCCGCCACCACCTAACTTCCTAGATGCTACCCTTACCCAAGCTCCGGTCATAGTGCTAGATGATCCACCATACTCTCCAGATTTTCTCGCTTATCACAGCTTTCCCAACCTCCCTAGTAGCTCCATCACTCGTCCTCCAACTACCTTTTCCAAAAATTGCCCCCCTGTCAGATCCACTATCCACACGATCCACTACGCTTGGCCTGATTCATGTGGAACATGATACATAGGCAACCTACATAGGGTTTGATCAATTTATTTTTTAAAATTAAGAAAAAGATGAAGTTGTGGGTGTGAAAATGAGAGGAAACTGCGGGATGCAAGAAAAGAGCGATAGTCAGACAGAAACGAGAGGAAAGAAAATGAAAAACCAAGGGGTGCTAGAAAGGAAAATGAAGAAGGAAACGGGGCAAGAAGAGGGAAATTGGGATGATGCCATATGACCTTCGTACCCTCGAAGTCATTTTAGAACCGATAACCGTGACTAGGTGCATTGCACATAATGTGAGATTATCTTAATGCCCTAACGCTAATGTGATGACTTCATTTTGTTCCTCTTTGTTATCTTTATTATAGCAGAAGGGTGGTTGGTTTGTGGTTCTTAAACTGGTAAATCTTTCCTACAACATAGAGTCGAAAGGCAATGGCAGACAACAACGGAATTGAGTTGGTTGATACTAGTATCCGAAAGCAATTGGTTGAACAGGACACTGGGTTGGTTGAAGAGTTAAGGATGTTAAGACAACACATGACGGACATGTATTAGTCTTGGACGGCTAGGAAGGCACCACCCCCGCCATCACCTAGCTTCCTAGATGCTACCCTTACCCAAGCTCCGGTCATAGTGCTAGATGATCCACCATACTCTCCAGATTTTCCCACTTATCACAGCTTTCCCAACCTCCCTAGTAGCTCCATCACTCGTCCTCCAACTACCTTTCCCAAAAATTGCCCTCCTGTCAAATCCACTATCCACACGATCACAACTTCTCAACAATCTGTCCTTCATAGATCCAACAATGAACACCCACTCAAAACTCATGATGCCCAATACTACCCCTCAAAGGTTGCCCACAAGGTCCCTGACTCATACAATCGTAGCCCTCGGAATGAGCCTCATGTTGAAAATGAAAGGTTTGCAAGGAAAGAACAGCGAGATGAGATATCCAGAAAGCTGAAATGTATAGAACAATCCTTAAAGAACATGCAAGGGATGGAAAATCATATAACATGTCTTACAACGACTTGTGTATGTTCCATGATGTTCATCTGCCCGAAGGATTTAAAATGGCAAAGTTTAACTTGTATGATGGGCATGTAGATCCAATATCCCATCTGAGGGGTTACTGCAGTGAAATGAGAAGTGTTGGAGGGAAAAATGAATTGTTGATGGTGTATTTTAGTGAGAGTTTGAGTGGAAGCCTTGGAATGGTATACTCGTCAAGATGTCAATAAGTGGCATGCATGGGATGACATGGCTCAAGATTTTGTTCGGCACTATCAGTACAATGTTGACATTATCCCAAACCGCTCCTCCCTATCTCAGATGGAAAAGAAACCCAAGGAAACTTTTAGGGAGTTTTGGTTCAGATAGAACGAACAAGTTGCTCGAGTCAGTTCTTCGATTAATAGAAAAGATATTGCTGAGCCCCGCCAACGACAAGATCTAGTGGGCATTCCTGCTAAACGCTTTCAGCCTAAATACCGACCCCATGAATATCCTCGTACTCCAGATAATCCTTCCCAATGCTACTTTCCTCCACAAAATCCCCAAAGTCATACCTCACCTTCCCAGTACTCTATCCATAATGCACCGCCATATGGTCCACACCCACGAAACATGCAAGGACTTGCACCGCCTCCACAAATGTCTTACCCACCTCTACAAGCATATCAACCACCTACCCGAAAGAGGTTCCAACCAAGGCCAGAGTACAAAATGAGAAGGCAGCAGCAAAAAGAAAAGTCTTTCACTCCTATTGGAGAATCATATGCCAGTCTATTCCAAAGGTTGAGGCAATTGGACATGTTGAAGCCGATTCAAATAAAAATTCCAAACCTCCTTCCAAAGAATTTGGATTATTCTCAAAGGTGCGCATATTGCTATAATGCCCCAGGGCACAATATAGAAAAGTGTTGGCATCTGAAAAGAGCAGTCCAGAAGCTTATTGATACAGGTGACATTACCGTGCGAAATCCTGATGCAGCAGATACTAGCCAAAGTCCATTGCCTGTTCATAATAAGGCGCATATGGTGGGCATGATTTGTGTTGAAAAGGAATATGAGAACTCTTCTGAGATCCTCGGAGGGCCACTTGCCGCAAGCTTTCAGTGCTATCAGTCTCGGTTCTGGAAGTTGATCTTAAGAACGAGTTGGCAAAATGGACCCTAAAGCCACCCGCTGAGGTCAATGTGACTGAAATTGGTGAAGGTCCCAGTAATTTTGATGTGCAACCCAGTGGCTAAGATGTCGAGCTTGGTAATTGGAAAGACACTCCATTCTTGGCTAGCCAGGGAGGAGTTTTGGTGGTTTATTTTGTTGTCATTTTTACTTTCCGGGTGATTTCAAGATTGTAAATCGGATATTGTCTTATGGCTCAAACCCTTCTGCTTCTTATTTTGCCTAGTTCATTTAGTGGTAGTAATTCGTCTAGTGTTATCTAGGATTGTTCTAGGGTTGTAACCCATGTCTATTTTGCTTGTTTTGTTCAAACCCTTTTCACCATCTGTCTAATGCAATCTCCTATTTTCTGTTAGTTCTAGTCAGTTTTTGTTTAGGTCACTTTTCCTTTTATAGTTCTTTTCATGCTGACTCAAGTGACATGACATGCACGCATAATTCTCAGCCTGGTCTTGAAAGTTAGTCTAATCATGAAGCAATGACACAGTTTTGAATATGGTAAAAGGATGCATTTGAGGAAACAAGTAAGATTCACGCATTTAATATAACCTGAAGCTTGAATTGAGTGAAACTGAGGCAGTTATTCTGGGAAACCAAGAGGTTGATAAGAGCATGCAACAAGAAAATGTCTCTCAAACAGTTTGAGATAGAACAGTCAGTGTTGAAATGCATTCTTCCACATCAAGGTAAGGTGGAGTCAAGTCTGCTTTATGGCAAGGATCATTCATTGGGACAAAGGTATTGCCCATTGGCACTTTTGTTTGTGTTGATGCCATCAATAGATATTGTGTACGATTTCTTTGCTTATCTTCAATTGCATGTTTGTACTTGGCATTTTTAAAGTTTGGTATGACGAAGGCTTTTATTCTGCTACCCAAACACTTTTATCTTTTGACACCCCTTTTGAGCTCTAATTTATTTTGTTTCATACCCTTCTTTTAAAAGCAGAAGTAAGTTAGGTACTAGAAAAGAAAAAGAAAAAGAAAAAGAAGAAAAGAAAAGAGAAAAAGAACAAAAAGAGAAGAAAAAAAGGGAAAAAAGGAAAAGAAAGAAGAAGAAAGAAAAGGAAAAGAAAAACAAAAAAACCAACTGTCTGAACTACGTTCGACCTGATTCTTGTCACCACAAGATACGTAGGCAGCCTTACGGTTCGGTCACACCAAATAAAATGTTTCATAATCCCACGAAGACAAGAGTGGGGCAGATTTTCTTAGAAATTCCATCGCAAAAAAAAAAAAAAAAATTAATTCCTAGACTCCAAGAAACTGGGGCAGAAGTTTTGATTTTAGCCAAAAGATCTGATTACAAAAGTTGTAATTGAACCCTTTCATCTTAAATTATTTTGAGCCTTCATGCCACCATTTCTTTCCAACCCTGTCCAAAAGCCTACATTACGGTCCAAAGAAAGACCTTCGGACCAATCTTTGAGGATGCCAAATCAAGTGTGTGGTGAAAGTATGATCTTCCTGCATCATGGGTAATACCTTGTTCTCAGCACAAAGAGAGAAAATGATAAAATGAGAGATCCTTATCGGTAAAAACCCTCATGAGCACCGTAAGGCGACGGTGAGTTGAGAAAAAGAGCAAAATGAGAGAGGCTTGACGGAAAACCCTTCAGGGCACTACAAGTTGACTGAGGATTGTGGATCAAATAGGAGAATTGGAGGTTGAAGCCCAATTTCACAATTTAAAGGCATAACAAGAGTTGAAGATTAGACTCGCTTGACAGATCGGGCCGCTTAATCCAAAATGTATGTCATGGTTAGTGGAGATGGCCTTCAAATCAAATTAGTTACTACTTTATTCTTTTTCCTGGATAAAAATATTTTCTTGTTATATATCATCTCTTCTCATATTTCCTTTATTTTGTTCCTCTTGTTTTGTCTAAGTCCCTTTTGAGTCTTTTTTTTGTCGGAACAAGTGAGAAATGACTTCAAAATCTGCTACCAGCTTTTTAATCACACAAAGCCGAGTCTGGTAAGCACATCAAAATGGCATAAGACACAAGAGAATAGTGTGTGCGCTGAGTTGGTAATAATAGATATTCTTTGGGATTGATGTAAAATGCAAAAATTTGGTGAATGTTAGAACACGAGTGCAATGCATTGGGCATAAGGTATTGGACTTGAACGAATCAGGAATATTTCTTGTGATAAGGGTTGTCTAAAAAAGCGATCGGCCGATAACAAGCACTGTCTTTGAAGTCCAAGTTAATTGTGACAAGTGCAAGAGAAATCGCCCTCGTAGTCAAGGCCACAAACTAATCACCATGTTTTAAACTCACAAGTTTTTTTTGTCTGAAGCAAGGATGAAGGCTATGTTCATATCAAAGCTTGAATTTTTGTGTAATGCCCCAATTCTGCTTACGCAAAGGCTATTGAGAAGATCACACATCACCCCTAAGAGACACACTTCCTAGTCTGGGTCCTTTTCAGGTTATATTTTTGTTTTAGGAGATGCACTTCCTAAATCGAAGTTTCACCCCTAGGAGACGCACTTCCTAGCCTGGGTATTTCAGGTTATAGTTTTGTTTTAGGAGACGCACTTCCTAAATTGAGGTTTTACCCTTAGGAGATGCACTTCCTAGTTTTGAGTCATTTAAGTTTATTCCTAGGAGACGCACTTCCTAGTTTGAGTCATTGAAGTTTCACCCCTAGGAGACGCACTTCCTATATTGAGATTTTACCCCTAGGAGACGCACTCCCAAGTTTGTTTCATTCAAGTTTCGTCCCTAGGAGATGCACTTCCTAGTTTGAGTCATTTGAATTTTATGCTTAAGCACTTCCTAGTTTGAGTCATTTAAGTTTTATCCTTAGGAGAAACACTTCCTAGTTTAGTTCATTTAAATTTACCCATAGGAGACGCACTTCTTAGTTTAGTTCATTTGAATTTACCCCTAGGAGACGCACTTCCTAGTCTGGGTCTTTCAAGTTATATTTTTGTTTTACGAGACGCACTTCCTAAATAAATATTTTACACTTTAGGAGACGCACTTCCTAGTAGGGGTATTTCAGGATATAATTTTAGGAGATGCACTACCTAAATTGAGATTTCACCCCTAGGAAAGGCATTTCCTAGTTTGGGTCATTGAAGTTTCACCCCTAGGAGATGCACTTCCTAGTATGGGTCTTTCAGGATATACTTTTAGGAGACGCACTTCCTAGATTGAGATTTCATCCCTAGGAGACGCACTTCCTAGTTTGGTTCATTTAAGTTCATCCCTAGGAGACGTACTTCCTAGTTTGAGTCATTGAAGTTTCACCCCTAGGAGACGCACTTCCTAGTCTGGGTCTTTCAGATTATATATTTTTTTGTTTTAGGAGACGCATTTGCTAAATTGAGATTTTACCCCTAGGAGACGCACATCCTAGTTTTGGGTCATTTAAGTTCACTCCTAGGAGATGCACTTCCTAGTTTGGGTCATTAAGTTCACTCCTAAGAGATGCACTTCCTAGTTTGAGTCATTGAAGTTTCATCCCTAGGAGACGCACTTCCTAGTATAGGTCTTTTAGGTTATACTGCTTAGGAGACGCACTTCCTAAATTGAGATTTTATCTCTAGGAGACGCACTTTCTAGTTTTGGTTCATTCAAGTTTCACCCCTAGGAGACGCACTTCCTATTTTGAGTCATTCACGTTTTACCCCTAGGAGACGCACTTCCTAGTTTGGTTCATTCAAGCTTCGTCCCTAGGAGACGCATTTCCTAGTTTGAGTCATTCGAGTTTTATTCTTAGGAGACACACTTTCTAGTTTGGTTCATTCAAGTTTTGTCCCTAAGAGACGCACTTCCTAGTTTGAGTCGTTTGAGTTCATACCTAGGAGGCGCACATCCTAGTCGAGTCTTTAGTTTTACTCTCATCATTGCATCAATAGCATAGGTGACTTACAGTTTTGCTAACAACTCACAAATCTTCCTAGTGCAAACTCAAGTTAGAAGTAGCAGAAGCGCGCCTCAAGAATGCGAGTCGACAGTCCGAGATGACCAAAAGAAGGAGTCTCAATCCAGAATGAAAAAAAAAGAAGTAAATCCAAATGCAGAAGCAGATGAAAGATGTGAACTGCTCAAGACATGGTTGAAGTTACGAGCACTGGATGTCCGATCTTGATCCAAAGAAGTCGTGGAAGAATGAATCAGTACCTGCAACTAGCAAGCATCAGGTTCAAGTTAAAGTCTGCATGAAGAACCATTCAAGACTCAAGATCATGCTTCAGTTAACTTATAGATAGGAATCTTGTAACTCATAGCTGATAGGCTTGCTTAGTTCTTTTAGATTTGGATTTGATGTAATAAGAGGACCTCGGACCGAAACCTCGGCGGAACGGTATCTCACTCGACTCTCTCATCCTCTCCATACACTCTATCACTTCATTCACTTCTGAACTACACGTGGCCCGATTCCTTTATAGCCAAGGATATGTAGGTAGCTCAGATACCAAGACTCGATCACATTCTCCTTTCTTTTAGTTTTTTGTCTCTCTAAATAAGGGTCGGGTCAAAAAACCTGTCTCGTCGTTCTTTGTCTGAAAACTCTTCGTGTTTCCAGTCAAAGAGGGGTAGCTGTAGACATGTAATTTTTGACCCTCCCCGAGATTTTACACATTTTAGTATTTAAATATTTAGTTTAGGTCTAATATCGCTATTTTAACTAGTTTTGACTCTTTTACTTTATTTTATCACAATGAAAATTACAAAAATATTTTCTTTTATTTTTCCTAAAAAATAAAATACAAAAATAGTATTGTGATTTTATTTTTCCAAAAAAAAAAAGATAAGAAGAAAAAATTTGGACTAATTTTGTCTTGTTTTTATGTGAGAAGACCACTATTTTGAGCTTGACTTGGCCCAAAAGAGGTCCAAATTCGGATAGCCCAAGGCCCATAACCCATCCGACCCATCTCCCCTCTAAATCCTAGCTACTTATCCAATCTAATCCTAGGGCTACCATTAATTCCCCACCCAAAATAAAACCCCAATTTTAAAACCTAGAAAGCCCTTCTTCTTAGACCACTACTGCCGTCGCCAGCCACACCACCCTTCCTCCTCCAAGCTCTGCCTCATTATCGACGACAGACACAATTCCAAACTCACTTCGGACACCGCAAAAAAGATCATCAAATCCCAAAACATACCCATCAGTAAAGTCATTAAGCTCTCGAAGCTTAAAACTAACTATAAACTCTTTGAAGCAAAAAGAAAGCTTTGTGATTCTTACGATCTTTTCTTGGTCAATGGGAGAATTGTTCATCTGCTTACTAAGCTTTTAGGGAAACAATTTTTCAAGAAAAAGAAGATGCCTTTGCCATTGGATTTGACACACGAAATTGGAAGGAGCAAATGGAGAGGGGCGATATAGAGCATCGGCTCTTGGACGGAGAACACCCATTTTCCGATCCTTGCTCTTCGTCATCGTTCTCACGGGTCCATCCAATATTCATCATATATTAACTATAAAAACTACAACCACTCATCTTCACCATCTTTTTTGCAATTTTACAAGCACCCTTTTCAATTGTTTCCGGCTTCCACTTCCGGTGAAGTTCCTGTTTCTCCGGCGAAGCTTTTCGTCTGCCGAGGTTAACGTTCGTAGCTCCGGTCGAGATTTCATTTTTAGTTCCGTTCATTGTCGGCTTTCAAGACAAATAGCGTCTTCAATTTCGAGGTCCAATTTTCTCTCTTTGTCTTAATCTTTTATTTATTGAAATGAAAATGGTTTGAGTTTTTGTGAACCGGGTGTTATTTGATTTAGTTACTAACGTGGTTAGATTATGTTGGTATTGACAATTACTTACTTCTTGATTGAATTTTGTTGGTTGAATGCATGTTAGGATTATGAATTAATGGGCCAAAGGTTTCAGTTTAATAAACTAAAATAAAATTAGGTCCTAATTAGTCTAGTTGGCCGTAGGGGTTGGGTAACAAAATTTAGAACTTAAACATTTTATTGCTTTTGTATATTGTTCTATCGATTGTTTATATAGCTAGGAGCATGTTTAAGCCGACCACCCTCGGGTAGGCAAATCGTAGGTTGCTTCTTTTATTTTATTCGAGGTGAGAGGTCGTTTTCTTTAGTTTATTATTCGGGGAATGCCCTGCAAAATTTTTATATATTTTTAGCCGAGGTATGCCCCGAAGTATTTGTATTCGGAGGCCGAAAGTAGAACTCTTAGTATTTTTATTTATTTATTTTTAATTTTTTAATTATTCTTTTATTAGGTAGGGACGATCTCGAGCCTCTTGTGTGTTTATTTTTCTTTCCCGTGTTTATTTTATCTCAACATGAATATTTTAAAAGCCAACTAGATCGAGTACGCAACCGTGACTTTCACGGGAGTCGGGGAATGCCTAACACCTTCTCCCCGAGTCAAATGAACCCCCTTACCTAGAATTGTGGTGCAGACTTAGTTTTGGAGTCCAAAGTATTTTAAAAGGAAAAATTATTTCTAAAAAAATAATGACCTAACACACGGAAATCAAATGTCAGGTAGCGACTCTAAAAAGTCCTTTTGAACACAATTTTTTGTCACTTTCTAATTGAACCTTTTGAGCTTTACAAAATCTCTTTTATTATTTTAAGAGGGTTAGTGAAGGTAGAAAAAAGGGTGTGACAAGGCCTACATTGAAAACAATGCTAGGTGTACTAGCAGTGAAATTTAACAAAGAGTCAATCATTCCCCAATACATCTTCTGATCAACATATGAACTAGGTTCATCTATATCCAATTTTGTGGCTGTTGCTATAAGAGTGTTAATTTTTTTTGAATCTTCCATTCTAAACCTTTTAAGCAATTCTTTCACATACTTCTGCTGATGGATCATAGTTCCATTTGAATCTTGTTTAATTTGTAAGCTTAAAAGAAATTAAGCTCACCCATCATACTCATTTCAAATTCACTCCCTATTAGTTTATCAAGTTCTTTACTTAATCTATCTGTAGTTGCTCCAAAGATTATATCATCAACATATATCTGAACTACCAAGAGATCTTTACCCTTTTCTTTCAACAACAATGTATTGTCAATTTTGCCTCTCTAGTAGCTATGCTCAAGCAAGAATTTAGACAGTCTTTCATACCATGCTCTTGAAGCCTGCTTGAGCCCATAAAGTGCCTTGTCAAGTTTGTACACATGATCAAGACTTCCCTTTCTTTCAAAGCCAGGAGGTTGCTTGACAAACACTTCTTCCTTTAGATAGCCACTGAGTAAGGCACTCTTGACATCCATCTGATGGAGAGTGAATTCCATGTAAACAGCAAAGGCTACAAGGAGTCTAATGCTTCCAATCTTGCAACTGGAGAAAAAGTTTCATCATAGTCTATGCGCTCTTCTTGACTATATCCTTGAACCACCAATCTTGCCTTGTTCCTTATAAATGTTCCATCTTCATCAAGGTTGTTTCTGAAGATCCATTTTGTGCCAATTATTGATCTTTCCTTGGATCTTGGTACCAGGTGCCAAATTTGACTTCTCTCAAATTGGTTGAATTCATCTTGCATTGCATTCACCCAGTCTGCATCCTGCAAAGCCTCAGTAATATTTTTAGGTTCAATAAGAGATAAAAATCATCAAAAGCACAAAGATTCTTCAAAGAAGATCTAGTTTTGATTCCAAAGGTTGGATCATTGATTATGTTCCCAATGGGATGACAACTTTGATACTTGTAAGGTTTCACAACTAGTTGGTTTCCCTTTGATACTTGTAAGGTTTTGTTGCTGAGGAACAAGTTCATGGACAAGTTTCCTTGAGGTTTGAGGATCAGTTCCCCTTTGTTCAATTCCCCATGTCAGGTTGCCCTGGGTGGAAGGACCTATTCCATCGCCTGTTCCTTCTTCTGGTGCAACTTCAGTCTAGGTTGTGGTTTTTTTGAGTTTCTTACCAGCCCAATTGCTACATCTTCATGTTCATATATCTCAGAAAGAATGTTAGTTTTATCAAAAACCACAGGTACACTTTCTTCTACACACATAGTTCTTTTGTGATGAATCTTATAAGCTTTATTATGTGAAGAATATCCCAAGAGTACTCCCTCATCACTTCTGGAATCAAACTTACCTAGGGAGTCTTTACCATTATTGTGCACAAAGCACTTGTATCCAAATGCCCTAAGATGGGATATATTTGGTTTTTTCCCTTTAAATAACTCATAGGGAGTCTTCTCAACAAGAGTTCTAGTCAGGCAACTATTTATGATGTAGCATGCAATGTTCATAATTTCCGCACAGAAGCTATGGGGTAATTTACTAGCAAGAAGCATAGTCCAGCCGTTTCTTCCAATGTCCTATTCTTTCTTTCAACTACTCCATTTTGTTGTGGAGCCCTTGGAGTAGAAAAGTTATGATATATGTCATGCTCATCACAAAATTCAGCATATTTAGCATTTTCAAATTCAGTACCATGATCAGATCTAATTGATGCAAGTTGATTACCTAGTTGTTTCTGAAACATGTCAAATGCTTCTTCTTTAAATGTTAAGAACAATGTACAAGTAAACCTAGAGTAATCATCAACAAGCATCATAACATATCTCTTACCACCGCTGCTCAATGATCTTATTGGTCCACAAAGATCCATATGGACCAGTTCCATCGTCCTAGTAATACTAACATTTTCTTGCTTTTTAAAAGAAGATCTTACCTACTTCCCCCTTGCACAAGCATCACAAACTTTATCTTCCTTGAACTTAATATTAGGGAGGCCTATCACTAAGTCCTTGGAGACTAGTTTGTTGAGTTAGCTTAGACTGGCATATCCAAGTCTCTTGTGGCAAAGGAGGGGATCATTATCCAACACACTTAAGCAAGTGAGTTCATTATCTGAAAGTGTGGAAGATCCACCACATATATTTTATTCACTCTTTTTCCCTGCAAAACTATCTTTTTAGTGGTAAGATTAATCTCAAAGCATTTTTAGAGGTGAGGGCCATTGTGTTACCTCTTTCACACAATTGTGATACACTTATTAGACTGTACTTCAGTCCATCTACCAAGAAGACATTCTCAATAGAGTGAGAATCAGTCTTAACTACCCTTCTAACCCCAATAATCTCACCTTTCTTCCCGTTTCCAAAGGAGACATTACCTCCTTTAAGGTCCTGAAGTGCAAGGAATTGGTTCTTGCTTCCTGTCATATGCTTAGAACAACCAATATCCATGTATCATATTTGGCTGCTCCCCTTCACTTAGACCTGCAAAAAGAAATCAAGGGTTACTCTTAGGAACCCAAACTAGTTTCGGTTCCTTTCTATGGGCAAAAGGATAAATAATTTTCTTTTTAGCCCAACTTGGCAACCTATTTTTCCCTAGAACAAATTTTATTCTTTTGACTTGCCCTCGGTTTTGCAGTACATTCACTCTTATAGTGACCAGTATTACAGTGTGTATAAATCTTGTTCTCAGGGAGTGTGAGGTACTTGCTTTTGGGATTCCCCTTAGGTGCAGAGATCCCAAAGCCAAGTCCTCTTCTGTTGCTACTATGATGTTCTTGTAGCCATGAAAGTGCATCAGAGGACCTCTTCCATTTAAAAGTTCTGCCTAGCTCATGCTTGACCTTGTTCATATCCTTCTTTAAGACTCTTACCAGTTCATTCCTCTTATACAACTCATCTTTTATTTTACCTACATTTTCCTCTAAAATGAGTTGTATGTGATCAGTTGTCTTTTTGCCTGTTCCTAATTACAATTTTATATTTTTAGATCTTAGTTGTAGGACAGTTGTATCAAGTGCATGGACCTGGTTCTTCAACACAGTATTTTAACTTTCAGTTTCACAAGCGCTAAGTTCCAGATTTTTGCACTTAGCTTTCAAAATCACACATTCTTTTGACAACTGCTCCTTTTCATTATTCACATCTTAAGATTCATTAGTTAGCTCTAGTAATAACTCGGATAGTCTTTCTTTAGACAAAAATTTAATCTTTTCTTTGAGATGAAGGACACTTACCTCAGTTTCTTTAACAGATTCCCCAATGGTCATAAGTGCTCGTTCATCATCATCATCATCATCATCTGAGCTTTATCTCCAAGAAGCAACCATAGCCTTGGTTGATCTTTTGTTGTTGCTTTTCTCGGGTTGAACCTGTTCCTTCTTCCTATTCCTTTGTTCAGTTCTTTCCTTCTTCCATTCAATTTCCCACAAAGAACAATTTTGATTAGTGATCGGTCTTTCCACACTTGTAGCAGCCATCATTGGTTTGCTTTTCCGGAGCTCTTGCCTTGCTGTAGTTTTCACTTCTTGAAGAACCCTTTCCTCTCCTTAGGTACTTCTTAAAGTCTTTGGTGATCATTGTCATTTCATCATCTTCCAGATCAAAACCTTTAGTGATTCTGAGTTCCAAGCTCATTTCCTTATAAGGTATTTCCATTTTTATGGTTTGTCTCCTAAGTTCATAGGCAGTGAGATTCCCAATCAATTCATAGTGGGAGAGTGACAATATTCTTTGATTCATGGATGGCAGTGATCTTGGTTTCCCAAGTGATTGGCAAGACCCTAGTGAGTATCTTCTCAACTCTTTCTTTTTCAGGGATAATCTTTCCAAGATATTTCAATTCATTGGTCAATGTAGTGAACCTTGTGTACATCTCCTGAATGGTTTCTCCATCTTTCATAGCAAAGTTTCCATACTGAGTACAATAGAGTTCCTATAGATCTCTTCACCCGAGTTGTTCCTTCATCAGCCACTTGCAGTGTATCCGAAATTTGCTTAGAACAGACTTGGATTCCGCTGTACTCATCTGCGCCAAGTCCACAAACAAGCCATTTCTTGGCTTTGACATTCTTTTCTCACTTCTTCGGATCCTCAACATTGCAATCAGCTCTTGTCTTTGGCACAACTACTCCTTCAGCATTTGTCTTCAAAGTAGCTAGTGGACCATCTGTGACAGTGACTCATAGCTCATAGTCTTCTACCTGTATGTGATCTCTCATTCTATTCTTCCACCAAGATTAGTACTGGCCATTAAAGAGTGGTGGCCTAGCAGTGGATTGCCCTTTCCAATTCTTAGGTGGTGTACTCATCTTGGTCTTCTCCTAAGGTGTTAGCCTCTTCAAGGATAACCCACTCTGATACTAATTGATGTTTTTATACTTCAATACCACACAAGAGGGGGGGGGGATGATTTGTGTGGTGTCCTATTTTTCGCGTGCACAGATTATAAAAGGACCTAGTTCTTCTATATGTTCATTATACTACTGTTGCGGAATAATAAATGCAGAAGAAAAAAGAAGGTGCTTCTTATTGTGTTGATCTCACTAATGGCTGCTTCAATCATAATGCTCTCAGTCACGCTCACCATCTTTTTGGTGATCAGAAGTCGAAAGAGGAAAACAATTGTTGCCACTCAAAGGCGGATTCTTCTCCAGCCACAGTACATGGAAGAGTTTCGTACCACGACCTTCAACAAGCAACAAATGGATTTAGTACGAGCAACTTGCTCGGGTCTGGAAGTTATGGGTCTGTTTACCAAGCTATATTTGGGAGTACTATAGTGGCCATTAAGGTATTCAACTTGCAAACAGAAGGCGCATTCAAGAGTTTTGACACAGAATGCGAAGTCTTGCGCAACCTTCGTCACAAAAATCTGGCTAAAGTCATCAATAATTGCTCCAACGTTGATTTCAAAGCCTTGGTGTTAGAGTACATGCCTAATGGAAACATAGACGATTGGCTTCATTCTGAGAGTTGTCCTTAGATATCATGTTGGAAAACTAATTCAAAGTTGTAGTAGGAAACCTTAATTATTCAGGATTTGGTTATCATAATTCATGTCTAAATAGGATTTGTAGTCAGAATAAATATAGGAATAGACTTTCCTATTTCCAGTTAAAATAGGTTTCATACTATTATAAATAGGGATATTAGCAGCTTACTTTTTGTGGAAGAAGTGTGGAGATTAGTGAGAACGGTAGAGAGCTTTCAGAAAGTTATAATAGGATATTTTTCCATCAAATTGATATCAGAGCTTCTACGATCTTGGGAGAGAATCAAATAGCTTCCGCTGTCTGCGGGCGGCGGTAGCCAATGTGTGCTGCCCGTCTGGCCAAAAAAATATGTTGGCAAAATCATAGATAGTTGTCAACAAAATTAGATTATTCGATGAAAAATTTCAAGAAAGATTCAAGAAAAAAAACAAATTTAAAGAGGTGCAAACAAATATGGCACAAGATGAAGAAACTCTCCTCTAAAAGTCGGAGAGAGGTTTAAAAAGTTGGAAGTTAATTATGTGATTCAACAAAATTGAGTGTTGGCAACAAAGTGAATCAACGAGTGTTAAGGACATGTGCTTCAATGAAATTGGGTGTTGGTGACAAAGTGCATCAACGGTTGGTGACAAAGTGCATCAACGTGAGTTGGAGACAGGTGCTTCAACAAAATTAGGTGTTGGTGACAAAGTGCATCAAAGTGAGTTGGAGACAGGTGCTTCAACAAAATTGGGTGTTGGTGACAAAGTGCATCAACAGGAGTTGGAGACAGGTGCTTCAACAAAATCGGGTGTTGGTGACAAAGTGCATCAACGGGAGTTGGGGATAGGCACTTCAATTGTCACGACCCAAAAATCCACTGAGGGTCGTGACGGCACCGGACACCACTGTCAGGCAAGCCAACACCAATAAATTAATCGAATTCCCATTTTAGTAGTTATTGAAATCATTTCTTTTATACATTAAATGATAAATAATAAATTTTACTGAATAAATAATGATACCTTTAACAATTTTAAAATACTGAATAATCCTATAGTCATCCTAGAACCCTGTGTCACAAGTGCATGAGCAATCATTAGGAAATCAATAAAGTACAATAACTGTCCGGAATACAAGTTGGACAGAAGGTAAATATTATACACTTAAAGAGACTATGCCGGCTGCGGGTCGTCTCGAGAGATGCAGCTCACCTAAGTCTCTGTATCGTCCATGCTGCTACGCCCATTAGGCCGCTAGAGGTACATGTGCCTGTGCAACAAAAATGCACAGCAAGTGTAGCATGAGTACAAAAACAACGTGAACTCAGTAAGTATCCCGTCTAATCTCGAAGAAGTAGAGACGAGAGGTCGACTTCGACACTTACTAGAGGTCCAATAGTAATATACCAATAATATAATAAATCAAGGATTTTTATAAACATGGCTGTAACTCGATAGAATGAAGCAAGTAAACAATTCTTTTATTCATAGGAAAATTTCCAAAATTCGTTCTCATCATTTATACATTTACCCTCAATCCGGAGAAACAATATCTTTTCTTTAAAAGAATATCAAGGAAAGCATTACAAGCATGTGCATATCATGCCGAGGTCGTACGGCCAGATCCAATAATATTTAAACTGTGCACTGCTAGAGGGTCGAATGACGCGAACCATAGATGCATCTATTTAATCTACCGAGGCGTTCGGCCCGTTCCACAATATATAAATACATTCAAACAATCAATCAAGAATTCACCAGGGAGCAATTATCCAAGAAGAAGGCAATTTCTCTTTTAAAAATCAAGAAACAATGACTAGCCTATTAGAAATCCGCTTACACATTAGATATGTTTCAAGCATTTTTAAATTGACAACGAGATATCAAACATTGCAAGTAAAGCATGCTTTTGGGTCCTAGACTACCCGGACTTAAGCATAATAGTAGCTACACACGGACTCTCTTCACCTCGTACATACGTAGCCCCCACAAATAGAAGCACATTTCCAATTAATTCACCTATAAGGACAATTTCCTCTTACAAGGTTAGAAAGGAGACTCACCTCGCTCCGAAGCCTATATCCCAATTCAAGAACGCGCTCAAACCTCCAAATCGGAGCCGAACGAACCAAAAACTATTCAACGGGGGTAAGAACTACTCAATACATGCTCAAAAGTTCATATTCTAACTATTAAACCAATTTCCCAACCCTAAATGCAAAGTTCCTAAAATTCATCCCCGGGCCCACGTGCCCGGATTCCGAAATTTTTTGAAGAAAGTTGTTACCCATAACCTAATGATCAAGAATATATGATTTCTACCCCATTCCATAACCATTTTCGTGGTCAAATCTCATTTTTATCCAAAACCTAATTTTTTTTATCTAAACCTTTGTTTTCACCAAATTTTTACATGTTAATCTAGCCGTAATCTATGTATTAAACTCATGTTGTGTAGAAATTTCTTACCTCAAAGTGCTAGGTGAAAACCCTCTTCCAAAAGCTCTAAAAATCGCCCAAGAGATGGAAGGAAATGAGCTAAATGGTCTATGTCTCGAAATTAATAGCTGTGCACAGGCCTCAGATGTCGCATTTGCGACACCTGGTTCGCAAATGCGAAGGCCGCAAATGCGACACAATCATCGCAAATGCTAACCCTGGGCTTCCACTGCCTAGGCCGCAAATGCGACCAAGAACTCGCAAATGCGAACCCTGACAGGCTCGCAAATGCGACTGCCTTTATCGCAAATGCAATCCAAGCCCAGGCTAGGCTTCTTCGCAATTGCGAAGCTTTCATCGCAAACGCGAAGTTCGCATTTGCGAACATTTTCTCGCATTTGCGAGACTTGCAACTGGTGCCAAGAACACCAGAAAATCTGGTGTTCTTCCAACTCCTCCCACACGTACGAAACACACCCGAGGCCCCCGGGACCCCGTCCAATCACACCACTCAATCCCATAACATAACACGGACCTGCTCGAAGCCTCAAATCACGTCAAACAACGCTAAAACCATGAATCACACTCCAATTCAAGCTTAATGAACTTTAATATTTCAAACTTCTACTTTCGATGCTTAAACCTATCAAATCACGTCCGATTGACCTCAAATTTTTGCACACAAGCCATATTCGACATTATGGACCTACTCCAACTTCCGAAATCAGAATTTGACCCCGATACCAAAAAGTCCACTTCCGGTCAAACTTCTCAAAAACCTTCAAATTTCTAACTTTCGCCAAATGACACCAAAATGACCTAAGGACCTCAAAATCCACTTCCGATCGCGCTCCCAACACTAGAATTACCATACAGAGCTATTCCCAGACTCGGAATCCCAAACGTATATCGATAACACTGAAATGAACTTCAACCCAATCTTATGGAATTCTTCCAAAAATGCTAACTTCCACAATAGGCGCCGAAACGCTCCCGGGTCATCCAAAACCCGATCCGGACATACGCCCATGTCCAAAATCCTCATATGAACCTGCTGGAACCTTCAAATCCTGATTCTGAGGTCGTTTACTCAAAAATCCAATCCTTGTAAATTCCTCCAACTTAAAGCTTTCAAAAAGAGAATTTTCTCTCCAAATCAACTCCGAACTTCCCGGAATTCAATTCCGACCATGCTTACAAGTCATAATACCTGATATGAAGCTGCTCATGGCCTCAAACTACCGAACGACGTGCAAGAGCTCAAAATGACCGGTCGGGTCGTTACATTCTCTCCCACTTAAATATACGTTCGTCCTCGAACGTGCTGAGAACTGCACTGAAGTTGTCCGAAATCACTGCGTAACAACTCGTGCACCTACCCGTGCTACCACAACTCAGTTGAGCACGTTAGCTCGATCATATCTGAAGATATCCTCCTTTATCTAGGAAAATGAGCCTCAAAGCCCAGTTTCAACATTTGAAATTCTCTTCCAGGCCTGCTTCCAATATATGCACACCGTATCAATCACCACGCGAGGTATCAGAACATGACCGCATACCTTTGCTGGATTCTCATCCTGCACCACATCGTTCACAAGACCATAATAACATCCTCTGATCATAACAACCTACATTCCCCGAATCTAATACTCGCAATGCACCTCATGACACGTATAAGTCTTGACCCAACTCTTACAATACAGCCACGATGGAAGAGATGTGTAGAAATTCATAACCACTACCGAGTCGACCAGCCACTGAGTATATACTCATGACAAGAATCATTATCTCCTTCTGAACCCAATAATGGTATTTGTTTTTGGATTGCCCTAATCCTAGATCCAATAATCTTGTCTCACCCAGTACGAACTGCTCAGGCAATAAGTCACCCCATACCTGACCAAAAGTCTCATATGATGCCAAAATGTGCCGATAGGCCACAAACTTGAACGTGATGCATAAGGAATTCAAACTCTGGAAGGGACTACTCAACTCACGCAACTAAAATGGACTTTCCTCAGAAATGGAAAACAAAACACACAAAAATTAGAATATAGAGGACTGAACTCAACATTACACTGTTGCGGCGTGCAGCCCGATCCAAACAACATACAACTTACATAAGGAGATACACACCGAACTAAATTGCTCATTATTACAAAACACCGAATAACGGTCACAAGCACGCTAAGTGCATAATACCATCCCTGGGGAGACATATAGCTCCATAAACTACAAAACTCAAGCACAACGGAGGTGCGATATATGATCTGAAACTCAAGAGCCATCCTGCTCACATAACACCATCGCGACGCAGAACCTTAACACTTAAGAGATTTATCAAGCCGTTTCACAACTCGCACGACCCAATATAGTATTACATGAAATACCCGAAAACAAGATAACATATGACGTCCGAATACTTCTCCATAAGGAGCGCTATGCTGAAAGGAACACATCCGGCCTGATATATAGCCCACCTAGATATTTAAATCCGTCCACAAACCTCAAGCCAGTTTTGATCGCACCATACTAGGCCAATAACCTCTCAAGGGTCCATAAGTACCCCTTTTTCCTATAACTCACAAGAACAACCATCATAACCGAAGTAAACCTCCACCGTCCACATCCCAATAAACCGAGTGCCCTCCAGGCATAAATTCTCAAATTAGCGACATTACCACAACCTCCATACTTGGTTCAAATTTCAAATCAACCAGGTGACTACATGTCACATTTATACAATCTCCCCGTGAGACACGCTCCCATGACCATCCGCACCAGATAACAAGTTTGTACATCCGCACCACCAGTCGTACTAACGCTATAAAGCAAATCAAGAATCCATAACCAGGTTGTAAAGCCTCTTTCACAAAACACCGACCCCAGGTGATGCCGAAGACAATACCAGCTTACTCTAAACATTCAAATCCCCTTCCTGCTCAGCCGTGCTCGTGACATCCTTGCCAACACCGAACCACAACCTTGATCCTCATTTTCAAATTTCATACCGCTCACTGCACTTAACATACCAATATATGATAGTACAAGAATTTCGCCATAACTCCTGAATCACTAATAGAGTATACACTTCATCATACAGAAACCTTTTACTTAACTTATTCCAAGAGAACCATAGCAATACGCGAGTAACTCCTCATAACTGTAGAACATCCAAGTCCTCAAGTAGTGGTCTAAACCACCATAACCCTTCTGAGATCCGCCTACACATGACATGCCATAATACTTGAATACCTCCAAATATAATCAATTACAGCGACCGTCGAGCCTCGCACGCGCTGCCACCACTATGCCAATTCAACCATGGGTGACCAATCTAACTTCTTCTAATTCATCCTTAACTTGCCTTAGAGATAATATTAGCTCCATTCCTTACATCACCAACCTATATCCACACTCATCTTGAGTGATCCCATTCCATAAGACCACATTGTTTCCAAACCCATGAACCGCTTCATACCCTCCTTGCACGCACATTCGCATCTTCAACTGATGCACCCATTCTGATATTCCCTCTATGAATTCGAAGTCTTTTTTTCCTTTTTCCTCCCGATGCTACACTGCAAGTCAAAAACATCATAGATCATTCCGATCCCCTTATCATAATCTGCTACAAAAGCTCGATTTTAACCATACTGCGGGCTTGAATCCTTAGGCACCGCATTTAACCTTGAATTCACTAGGACCGTTGTTGAGAGTCACCCACTCTGGCTTGGTCCCGAATGTAATAAACTCCAAGGCTTCGCTGGCACACGAACAACCATCCCTATGGAGCACCCGATTGAATCACTTCCTTGTAAATCACCTCCGTACGAAACACAAATCCCGAGTCTTCCCAAAGCCTGAACATGAGCCAACAAGGCCAACTATAGCACACCTTTACCAATTCCTTTGCTCAAATTACCACTTATGTTCTTTTCCCTTAGCCGAAATAACTTACCAATACGCCGATAACCTAAAACCTCACAATAAGATAACCATACAACCCAATCGTAGGCGGTGGGACTCTCCCGCTTAGCCTGAAGCAACCATTACACAAATCTAGAACCCAACAAGAATCTTTCTTCATTGTTGACATGATCTAGCACAGCCAACCCGCCAAATTCCTCGAAATCTTTCTGTAAAACCCTTTATGAATACTCTGAATCATTAACCACATTCACATGACAGATCTCTTTACCGTATAGCCAGTAGAATTCTTCGCAGAAGCTTTGCCAACCATGCGATCGTTGATCTGCCCACAGGAGATAATCCATCCGTCAAAATTACATGCCGACATCTCCCAATGATGCTGCACGTGGAACAATCACTATGACATCTATAACCCATCCTGAGCCCGTGCTCATTCACCAACTGCACGAGTCCATTCTCTTCTTATGGACATCAACTAAATACACGACAATATCTTCCAATTCAAAATCATGTTGTATCCTTCCTCACATCAAGCAACTCCTTTCCGTTGTATCAAATCTCCCGCCATATAATGGTCGATATTTCAAGTCATGTCTGAAAACCCAGTCACTGACCACCCTGAATCCCAATTCACTCTAGACTTTTTCTCCGGGTGTGTAGTTATCCTGCCACTGATTCCATATGCTACTCTGCCACTCTCCCAATTTGGTCAAACTCACTCCTCTAAGGAATTGCTCGGCTCCTGTTTTCCATACTTGGCTTTCTAAAAGCTTAATCACCATAAGACACTTCCCACTTGTCCTTCCTGTCCTTTGCCGACCAGTTGTTTCCCTAAATCAACATCTATCTTTGTAGCACCTGCACCAACAGATCGCTACTACTTTAAACCTTTCCGAAGATCATCTTTCTCGAGCTGTCAACATAAGAAATACTGATTTGATCCCGAACCACCGCACATCGCGATATCTAACAGCTGTTCCCTGACACCGTTTCATAATATCCTGCCTAAAGGAGAATTGAAGAGGATCATAACACCGGCAAACTTAACACATTCAATCGAGGACGATGACACCATGTCGCAGATGAAAATTCCACCATACTTGAAAATACCAAGGCTCGTTACTCTATCAACCCAAACCTGATCATTTATAGTTCGATTGCCTTTCCTCCGTCGGAAATAAGATATTGGATCTCTGAATCATACACTTAGTAAACCTCCTCTCAAGTCATTCACTGCCCCGACACATAGGCCTGCATTCCACCCTCTCATCAATACTGCGCGATAACCGTTCATAAGCATCATAGCAACCTGTGCATAACCTCGAAGCTCTCAAAGGTACAGATATTGAGCTAAAACGACAGAATATCCTTCCACAAGGCGATGACAGTAGCTCAAACAACAACGCTGGGAGAAACATCCCGCATAACATTCGTAGTACCATTACAATTACTCACTTGCTGATTCATGTCCTGCGCTTCGCGTCTCATAAGATCAAATGGAAAGGAAATGAAGGCATAAGCCTCAAAGGGAATCAAATCGCACGATGAGGAATCAAGAAGGGAAGTGCTCCTAACAGTCCTGTAGCCTCTCGAAGATAAGTACAGACGTCTCCGTACCGAACCGCAAGACACTACTAGACTTGCTCATGACTCGTGAAACCTAAGGGAACCTAGTGCTCTGATACCATGTTGTCACAACCCAAAAATCTACTAAGGGTCATGATGGTGCCGGACACCACTGTCAGGCAAGCCAACACCAAGAAATTAATCGAATTCCCATTTTAGTAGTTATTGAAATCATTTATTTTATACATTAAATGATAAATAATAAATTTCACTAAATAAATAATGATACCTTTAACAATTTCAAAATATTCAATAATCCCATAGTCATCGAAGAACCCGGTGTCACAAGTGCATGAGCAATCACTAGGAAATATAAAGTACAATAACTGTTAGGAATACAAGTTGGACAGAAGGTAAATATTATACACTGAAAGAGACTATGCGAGCTGCGGGTCGTCTCGAGAGATGCAGCTCACCTAAGTCTCTTTATCGTCCATGCTGCTACGCCTATTTGGCCGCTAGAGGTACATGTGCCTGTGCAACAAAAATACACAGCAAGTGTAGCATGAGTACAAAAACAACGTGAACTCAGTAAGTATCCCGTCTAATCTCGAAGAAGTAGAGACGAGATGTCGACTTCGACACTTACTAGAGGTCCAATAGTAATATACAATAATATAATAAATCAAGGATTTTTATAAACATGGCTATAACTCGATAGAATGAAGCAAGTAAACAATTTTTTTATTCATAGGAAAATTTCCAAAATTCATTCTCATCATTTTAACATTGCACGACTGAAAGATCGCCACATCGCACGGCTGAAAGATCACCACATACTACATTGCACGGCTGAGAGATCGCCATATGCTATTGCATCCTTCATGGGCTGAAATATCGCCAACTCATCCAAAGGCGTCATCGTTCGGACGCACCATCTTCATAGCCCGAGAACACCATGTCATGGCCCGAGGATTTTCTTTCAGTCTTTTACATATCATCGTTCAAAGGCATCCTGGTTCGGAGGCACCATCCTCATAGCCCGAGAACATCATTTCATGGTCTGCAAATCCTTTATTACACTTCATGGCCCAGGACATCATGGTCTAAAGACGTCACCTTAACCGTCCAAAGACAGCATTCATGGTCCAGTGGGAATTTGCATCAGGTCTAAATTTGCGCACAATATATGCTTGTATTGCTTATTTACAGGTAAACCGGCAAGCAACAGCCATCCCGGCAGGAGCGGTTCCTCTCCAGTGCCCGCAGCCATATCAAACCTAACCATTCCCGTAAACCGTCTACTCACCTAGCCTTAGATATTGCGTCCGTTTTCGAAATATCTTCATCAGCACACTCCGCAGGTGAATCACTGAAGTACATACGGCCTGATTCCAGGGATATGTAGGCAGCTTGGAAGCCGGGGTGCGGCCTAAATCTTCCAAAACCGTTTTGCTCGGTCAAAATTGGCTATCATTTCTTTACCCGAAAACTCTTTCATCCTTCCCGGGTAAAGGTGGGCAGCTGTTGACACCCAATTTTTCCCTATATATTTTCAATATGCAAAATACTTTCAAAATAGCGTATATATACATATATAAGCATGTCCAAGCGTTTCTTTATTTTTCCATAATTTTTAAGGTTTTAAATTGATATTTTTCCCTTTTATTTCATCCATAAAATCCCAATAATTATGTCCAAAATTATTATTTGGGTAATTCATCTATTGGATTTTCATATTTGTCCCAAAATATGGCTAAAATAAATTTTTTCATATTTTTACAAATTCATTTAGTATTTTAAAGCTAAATTGCACACAATTGCAATATTAGCCATTTTAAGGTTTAATTGTGTCTTATATTCATAAAATTGAGTATGGTATTTTTAAATTGTTAATTATGTGTTATAAAGCATTTTAGTATTTTCAATTTATACTCAAAAGCCATTTACTATTTTCTTTAAATTAAAAGGGGAAAAGTGGCTATATAAATTTTAGCCTAAATTGGCTTTCAATTTAACCCCAAATCAAACCCAATTCCCCAGCCCATTTCTAATTTAACCCGACCCCTAAACCCTTTAAAACCAACCCGAACTCGGATTCCCCACCTACCCTTTTAATCTCACCATCGCCCCTTACCTTAATTAGTCCCAAACGACCCCAAAACCCTACCATTTGTTACAAATTGCTGCCTTAGAATCCCCTTCCTCTCAAACTCTCTCTGCAACACCGCCTAAACCCTAGCCGCCGCCACCCAAATCTACCCTAATTCCCTTCAATCCCCACCTAATCAATGGACTCCCATGGTGATTGGAGGCGTGTACTCGTCTCCTATGTCTACTGGTTACCTATTTTCGTGGTTCCATGGACAGATCTCGAAGGGATCTGGTCCAATCCCTGCTCAACTTTGATCTCTGGTCTTTTTTCCAGTCATCCATGGCTGTTCAAGTCAGATCCTTGACTTTTCCGGCTAAATCGGTAACTTTTCAAAGTCTTTCTCACTTTCTCTGCATTCTTTGAAACCCTAGCTTTAAGAGCTTTTCGATTTTCTTTCAGATCTGTCTTAGATCTGTGCATGTTATGAACTTCTTGATGTTTTCCAAAAGGTTTTTCGATTTCCTTTCAAAGTGACTCTTCATTTTCAAATTAGGGTTTCTTAAAACTCTTCTTAAAGACCTCTTCTCCGATTTTCAGTGTTGTTTTACTATGTTTAAACGATGTGCTTATGTTTTTCTTCTATCTGGTTCATCGTGTTAAAACCCTAGGTACTTTTGGGTTTTAACCGAGTTCTGAAGCTGTCTTTTGTTTGTTTGTATGAATGTCTGTTTTGATTGAGTCCTTTGTGTTTGAATCATTTTCTTGCTTGACTTACCTGGTTCTGAGTTCTTACCATTTTTAACTCGACTATGGCATAAACTCTAATTTCTTTAAAGGGTTTTCCTCACTTATTACCATGAGTTCTTTATTTGTTTCTGACTTTCTTTACCTGTTAAGACTGATTTCTGCACTTTGGCTCTATGTATGATCCATGACTACTTGACCTTGTTGCCTACTGTGCTTCGAGTAGGTTTCTTTACTACTAAATCCTAACTTACTACCGCTACTGCTGTATGTTTAATTTGCTCCTCTTTGACAATATGTTTGACCCTGCATGTCTAGTATGCCTGTCCATCCCTTGCTATTTATATGTTGAAAAACAGAGTCATGATTCTTTCTTGATTGATCTTGATTTCCTCAATGATACGACTGATTGCAAAGGGTTCCCTTATAAACCCTAATTTTTACCCATTTTGTTTAAATTGATTGATTCCCTTCCTTTCAGTACTGTGATATTTTTACCTTGAATCCTTTCCCCAAAATTAAGCATATTTTGTAGTTAGACTTAAATATTTACCTTATACTTTTACTACCCCCTTATATGGCAAGAATCAATCTGTCCCAAACTGATTTCTTTCCTTTATTTGACTCCGTTAGTATCCGTTCAAGCTGTGATTCCCTGATTAAAAGGAAGTACTTGTGTTAATTGATTCTGATTGGGTTATTTCCATGTTTGAGTTTAAACTTTACTTGTTACCTTATTCTTCACTCGTTTTCAAAACTATAAATACCCTACCCTCTCTTATTTCAAACAGACGAACAATTGAGTTCAAAACACACACTTACACACTTAAAACTCTTTCCTTCTCTATTATTACTTGTGCTACTGCTTTGTCTAGCCGGCTGAAAGCCAATGCTAGACTGTGGAATCCTACTTATTGTACCTTTCTGCACCTTGCTTTCTCTACTGGTATGTCCTAGTTAATTTTTCAAGCCTCAACAACAATATGCTTCTTTAATTGTTCAGTTTCCCTCATTCTTGTTTACTTCTGCTTGTGGTTCTGCAGTCAAGTTACATTACTAGCATGCTGTAATATCCCCTTTCCTTCTAGATTAATGCACTCCCTTATGTTTGTTACTTACTATGAACTTGCTATGCTAAGTCCCTATTCCCTCAATGTGATTATGCTCTTTCTGACTAGCCTGTGATCATGCCAGTATCAGTCATTGTTGTGCATGTCCAACTAGTCCTAAGACCCTTAATGGGTTATGTGTTCACAGTCAGATGTATGTGTGTCCCAAACCCCTTGACCCCTTTGTATGACTGTGATTCTATGTGTGATCCCATTTTGGGAATTTGAGTTTCATTTACAATTGTTTCAATCACCTCTGTCACTAATTGCTTTAATAATTTCATTTACAATTGTTTCAATCACCTCTTGTCACTAATTGCTTTCAAAATGGACTGTTAGTACAGCTTCTTTAAATAAATCTCTTTCAACATGTGTTCTGCACTTTCACTATATTCTTAGAATCTAGGTTCTGCCCCTCTTATGTGAGCCTTGCCTTGGGACCCTTGAGCTCTCTCTGAACTTGGATACATAAGAGTTGGCCCTTTCACACTGCACTCATTCTGTTTGGTTATGCAAATCTAGGTGTGAGCACTGCCCGGGACCTCTTGAGGTCCTTAGGGAACTCTAACACACCCAGATATGAGAAAGGCTTTGGAATAACGTTGGCATTGAAGTGATTAATTACATAACTTAGAGAGGACGTCAAGATCAGGCTTCCTTTGGTTGTAATTTCTTATTCTGCACTTCTTTTGTAATTCAATCACTTGGTCTGTATTGTAAACATTATGGGGTTAGCTAGTGAAAGGGATGGGGGAATATGCATGTTTTAGCTATTAAAAGGGTAGAAAGCATGTTACTAGGTTTACATTCCTACTTGTGCAATAGAACCCATGCTTAGGACTCATTTCATGCATTAGAGATCCTGTTCCTTAGGATTTACACTTATCATTTTTCAGCAGGTCCATTTCACTATCATACCACTTAGCAATTCCAACGTTAAATGTATTAATAACCGATATTTCTGCAATTATGTTCCTACCGCCATGTACACCTAGAGATCCTGTTTTAGGCTAAACAACATTAATAAATATATCATCGCTGCATGCCCTAGTAACTGCAATTTTTTTGCATATAGAAATCCTGTTCTGACGACCCGGTCAATCGTCTCATGAGTTAGCGCTCCGCGTCCCCCATTTCTACTTCTTTATGCTTTGTTATCCGTGTTTTGTGGTATCGGGTTAGTCGGTTTGGATTCGGATTGGTTTTGGTAAAGTTTGAGACACTTAGTCTCAGTTAAGGAAGTTTAAGTTGGAAAAGTCAACCAGATGTTGACTTATGTGTTAGAGGGCTCGGAGGTGAGTTCCGATGGTTCGGTTAGCTTTGGGAGGTGATTTATGGTTTAGGAGTGTGATCGGAATGGGTTTTGGAGGTTTGGAGTAGATTTAGGCTTGAATTGGCGAAGTTGATATTTTGGCGATTTCCAGTTGATAGTCGAGATTTTTATATAGGGGTCGGAATGGAATTCCGAGAGTTGCAGTAGCTTCGTTATGTGATTTGGGATGTGTCTGCAAAATTTCAGGTCATTCAGACGTGGTTTGGTTGGGTTTTTGATCAAAAGCGGAATTCGGAAGATTTTTTAGAAACTTAGGCTTGAATCCGAGGTGTTTTGGTTGATTTAGTGTTGTTTGAAGTGTTTTGATGATTGGAAACAGTTTGAATAAGGTTTTAGGATGTGTTGGTGCTTTTGGTTGAGGTCCCGGGGGCCTCGGGATGATTTCGGATGGTTAACGGAGAAGTTGGATGTTTGTGGACGCTGCAGATTTTCTGCTTCTGGTATTTCCGCACCTGCAGAATTGGGACGGCAGGTGCGATGCCGCAGGTGCGAGGGAGGAAGCCGCAGATGCGAAATGGGGCTGGCGAGCAGCTTCCGCAAAAGCGGTCAAGATGGCCGCATCTGCGAAGCCGCAGATGCGGAAGTTCTATCACAGATGCGATTTTGGGCCTTAAATGAATTTCCGCAGAATCGGTGGAGTAGACCGCATATGCGGTACCGTAGAAGCAGAATTTGGACCGCAGATGCGGGTATCACTGGTCAGAAGAATTTAAAAGAAGTCTTTCGCGAAGGTGGGTCTATTTTCACCCATAGCTGCTCGTTTTTGGAGATTTTTGAAGGAGATTGAAGAGGGATTTAAGGGGAATCGTTGGAACGTAAGATTCTTGGACTAAAAACTCGATTATTATGTGAATTCCACCTAGAAAATCATGAAA
>NW_017675022.1:39793-58992 GCF_001879085.1 Nicotiana attenuata
CGGATTGCACATCGTAGTGCTATGTTGAGGTGAGACACACGCTTGTTGACGAGCGTGGAGTCGTACACTATTGGGGATTGTGACTTGGTCCTTCCCGGTTGATGATTTTACCGCGTATTTGACTGAAACTTATATGCTATCATTATGATTTGGGCTGAATGCCATATTTGGGCTTCGTGCCAACTATTTGAACCCTTCGGGGCTTTTTATTGATATTTCCTCACTGTTTTGATTTACTACTTGAACTCAGTCATGTTATTTTCCACTGTTTTACTACTCAGCCATTTTTACTCAATTTTGAGACTTAAATGATATTTTAAATGATGTTTTGAGCTGAGAAACAATGTTTTACTATTGCCCGAGGGGCTTGTAAGGATTTTTGACTGAGTAAGGCCGAGGGCCTATGTTGTGAGGACACACTGATACTGATTTGAGGCCGAGGGCCTGAGATATGTACGCCACGAGGTGGCTTGATTGATATGAGGTCGAGGGCCTAGATTTGATGCCACAAGAGCTTGTTATTGCGCTTGGGCCGTAAGGGGCCCCTCTTGGAGTCTGCACACCCCCAGTGAGCATGGGTACCCATTGTGTTGTGAGATTGAGCCCGAGGGGCTGGTATTGTTCTGAGATGTCACCCGAGGGGCGTATTTGTGGATACTGTGCCCGAGGGGTGAGCTTCTATTTATTTACTGTACCTTAATTATCTGTCAGTTACCTATTTATTATTGGGAAAGGATTTTTCTTGGCTTTTCACTAGTTTACTGGTTTTAACTGGCTTTACTGCTTCATTATAGAATGCCTTGTGCCTTACGTGTTTTCTTACTTTCAGTCATTATTTACATTTCTTACTCACTGAGCTGGAGTACTCACTTTACTCCCTGCACTCTGTATGCAGATTCAGGCGTATCTGGTCCCGCTCCAGAGTGCTGATTCCTCCAGATTCAGGCGGGCTTTCGGAGATTACGAGGTAGCTGTTGACGTCCGCAGCCCCGTGTCTCTACTCCTTTATCGTCTCTATTTCCTTTCAGACATTGTACTAGTTATGGATTTATCAGAATTTTATTATGACTTTTAGATGCTCATGACTAGTGACACCCCGGTTAGGGCTTTGTTGGTTTATATTTTCCGCACTTTGTTGTTGTTATCCGCTTCTTAATACTATCAAATCATGTTTTAGACTATTTTATGTTGTTTAACTGCTTAAAAAGGTAAATTGGGTTTAGTTGGCTGGCCTTGTCTTCACGAGAGGCGCCATCACGACCGGGTTAGGATTTAGGGTCGTGACATGTTGGTATTAGAGCCTAGGTTACATAGGTCTCACGAGTCATGAGCAGGTTTAGTAGAGTCTCGCGGATCGGTACGGAGACGTCTGTATTTATCCTCGAGAGGCTGCAGAACCTTTAGGAAAACTTCACATCCTTGAACTTCTTGTCGTGCGAATTTGTTGATCCAAGTACTAAACCACTATTGTTCCATTCTCTCACAGATGGTGAGGACACACGCTACCGGACAGGATGGACGACCACCAGTGCCACCAGCTGCGGCCACTAGAGGCCGAGGACGCGGCCTTGGTCGTGGCCGTGGTAGAGGCAGAGCAGCGAAAGCAGCACCTGCAGATCCACCAGCTGCCCCAATTCAGGACTAGGTCCCAGCTGTGGACCCTCCAACAGCACCGGCTCAGGCACCAGCTGTGCCTATTGTGATTCCGGGTCTTCAGGAGGCCTTGGCTCAGATCTTATCAGTTTGCACTGGCCTAGCTCAGGCGGTTTCAGCCACTACAGCCGCAACTACTTCATAGGCCGGGAGAGGCAGTTAGACTCCCGCCGCCCACACACCTGAGCAAGTCGTGCAGGGACTTCAGACACCGGGGGCACATCCAGCCCAGCCGGCCGCAGCTGCTCAGGACTATGTAGTTCCTGTCATGCCAAAGGATGAGCAACATAGGTTGGAGAGATTTGGGAGACTTCAGCCTCCGACCTTCAGTGGAGTAGAGGGCGAGGATGCCTAGGGCTTTTTGGACAAGTGTCAGAGGATGCTTCGCACAAACGGTATTCTGGAGACCAACGGGGTCGCTTTCACTACTTATCAGTTTTCAGGACCTGCTTTTACTTGGTGGGAGGATTTTGAGAGGTGTAGGCCTGTTGGTGCAACACCCTTTTCCTGGCAGCAGTTCTCCGTTCTCTTTCTAGAGAAGTATGTGCCGCAGTCTCGCAGAGAGGAGCTGCGCAGGTAGTTTGAGTGGTTGCGTCAGGGGGAGATAATTGTGTCACAGTATTAGTTGAGCTTCTCTGAGTTGGCTCGTCATGCCATCTGGTTGGTCCTGACAGATAGAGAGAGGATCAGGAGGTTTGTTGATGGTCTTACTTATCAGCTCCGTAGTCTCATGACCAGGGAGAGGGTGACTGGTGCTACATTCGAGGAGGTTGTGGATATTGCCAGGGAGATTGAGTTTGTCCGTCGCGAGGAGCGAGAGGAGGGGGAGGCCAAGAGGCCTCGAGGATCTGGTAGCTACAATGGTGCTCCTTCGAGGGGCCAATTTCAGTACGGCAGAGGCCAAAAGTTCCGTCATGGTTAGTCTGATCGCTCAGGTTATCGTGGGGCGTCATCGGGTCATGGTTCCCACAGCTCACATCAGGGTTATTCTTCACTTAGTGCCCTCCCAGCTCAGAGCTCATCCCGTGCTCCATCTGTTCAGGGCTCTTCTACGCCGAGTGCGTCTGCTGGTCACTGCGGTGCGAGGGGTTCCCATCAGTCCCCTTCTCCAGCACCTAGGAGTTGTACGAGTGTGGCGAGATGGGCCACATGTGGAGGCAGTGTCCCCACCGTGTTGCTAGTTCATCCCAGCAGAGGGGTTAGTCATCAGCTTCAGCTCCAGTTGCTCCACCACCACCCGCCCAGCCAGTTAGGGGTGGGGATCAGTCAGCCAGGGGTCGCCCCAGAGGAGGAGGTCGATCAGGGGGCGGTCAGGCCCATTTCTATGCTCTTCCAGGCAGACCTGATGCCATTGCTTCCAATGTTGTCATTACAGGTATTATTTTAGTCTGCCACAAAGATGCCTCTGTATTATTTGATCCCGGTTCCACCTATTATTGTGTGTCATCATACTTTGCTCGCTATTTGGGTACTCCTCGTGAGTTTCTTGCTTTACCTGTTCATGTATCTACCCCGGTGGGCGATACTGTTGTTGTAGACCGTGTGTACCGGTCGTGTGTGGTGACTATTGGGGGTCTGGAGTCCCGAGTTGATATTTTATTATTGAGTATGGTGGATTTCAATGTCATTCTGGGCATGGATTGGCTATCTCCGTGTCGCGCTATTCTGGATTATTATGCCAATACAGTCACATTGGCTATACCTGGTGTGCCACGGATTGAGTGGCGAGGTGTGACTGATTATGTTCCTAGCAGAGTGATCTCTTTCTTGAAAGCCCAGCGTATGGTTGGGAAGGGTTGTCTTTCGTATCTTGCCTTTGTGAGGGATGTTGGAGTTGAGGCTCCTAGTATTGATTCTGTCCCAGTTGTGAGGGATTTCCCTGATGTATTTCCTGCAGACCTGCCGGGCATGCCACTGGACTGGGATATTGATTTTGGTATTGACCTGGTGCCGGGCACTCAGCCTATTTCTATTCCGCCGTATCGTATGGCACCAGCGGAGTTGAAGGAGTTAAAGGAGCAGCTCCAGGAACTCCTTGACAAGGGGTTCATACGTCCTAGTGTGTCACCTTGGGGTGCGCCGGTTCTGTTTATGAAGAAAAAGGATGGCACTATGAGAATGTGCATTGATTATAGGAAATTGAACAAGGTAACAATTAAGAACAAGTATCCTTTACCTCGCATTGATGATTTAGTCGACCAGCTTCAGGGAGCGAGGGTATTTTTCAAGATTGACCTCCGTTCGGGTTATCACCAGTTGAAGATCAGGGATTCGGATATTCTTAAGACGACCTTCAGGACCAGATATGGTCACTATGAGTTCCTGGTTATGTCTTTTGGGCTGACCAATGCCCCAGCAGCATTCATGCATCTGATGAACAGCGTGTTCCGGCCTTATCTTGACTCATTTGTTATAGTTTTCATTGATGATATCCTGGTATATTCGCGTAGTCAGGAGGAACACGTTGAGCATTTGAGGGTTGTGTTGCAGAGATTGAGGGAGGAGAAGCTTTATGCAAAGTTCTCCAAGTGTGAGTTTTGGCTCAGTTCAATGGCATTCTTGGGACACGTGGTGTCCAGTGAGGGTATTCAGGTTGACCCAAAGAAGATAGAGGCGGTTCAGAGTTGGCCCAGACCGTCCTCAGCCACAGAGATTCGCAGCTTTCTTGGTTTGGCAAGCTATTATCGCCGGTTTGTTCAGGGATTCTCATCTATCGCATCGCCCATGACCAAGTTGACTCAGAAGGGTATTTCATTCGTATGGTCGGACGAGTGTGAGGAGAGCTTTTAGAAGCTCAAGACAGCTTTGACCACAGCTCTAGTGTTGGTTTTGCCATCAGCTTCAGGTTCATATACCGTGTATTGTGATGCTTCGAGAGTAGGGATTGGTTGTGTGTTGATGTAGGAGGGTAGGGTTATTGCTTATGCTTCTCGTCAGTTGAAGCCCCATGAGAAAAACTACCCCGTTCATGATTTGGAGTTGGATGCCATAGTTCACGCGTTGAAGATTTGGAGGCATTACTTGTATGGCGTATCTTGTGAGGTATTCATTGATCATCGCAGTCTTCAGCATTTGTTCAAGCAAAAGGATCTTAATTTGAGGCAGTGGAAATGGTTGGAGTTACTTAAGGATTATGATATCACTAGATTGTACCATCTGGGAAAGGCCAATGTGGTGGCCGCTGCTTTGAGCCGAAAGGCAGTGAGTATGGGGAGTTTGTCTTATATACCAGTTGGGGAGAGACCTCTTGCGGTTGATGTTCAGGCTTTGGCCAATCGGTTCGTGAGGCTGGATATTTCGGAGCCCAGTCGGGTATTGGCTTATGTGGTTTCTCGGTCTTCCCTATATGAGCGCATCAGAGAGCGCCAGTATGATGATCCACATTTGCTCGTCCTTAGGGATAGAGTTCAGCATGATGATGCCAGAGATGTGACTATTGGAGATGATGAGGTATTGAGGATGCATGGCCGGATTTGTGTGCCCAATGTAGATGGGCTTCGGGAGTTGATTCTGGAGGAGGCCCATAGCTCGCTGTATTCTATTCATCCAGGAGCCGCGAAGATGTGGTGGAGGAGAATGAAGAAAGATATTGTGGGATTTGTAGCTCGGTGTCTCAATTGTCAGCAGGTGAAATATGAGCATCAGAGACCGGGTGGCTTGCTTCAGCGGATGGATATTCCCGAGTGGAAGTGGGAGCGGATCACTATGGACTTTGTAGCTGGGCTCCCACGGACGTTGAAGAAGTTCGATGCTATTTGGGTGATTGTGGATCAGCTGACCAAGTCCGCACACTTTATTCCTATCTGTACTACTTATTCTTCCGAGCGATTAGCAGAGATATATATTCGGGAGATTGTTCGGTCGCATGGTGTCCCGGCTTCCATCATTTCAGATCGGGGCACTCAGTTTACTCCCAGTTTTAGAAGTCTGTTCAGCGAGAGTTGGGTACTCAGGTTGAGTTGAGCATAACTTTTCACCCTCAGACGGACGGGCACTCCGAGCGCACCATTCAAATATTGGAGGATATGCTACGCGCTTGTGTTATTGATTTTGGAGGGTCATGGGATCAGTTTCTACCACTTGCAGAGTTTGCTTATAACAACAGCTACCAGTCGAGTATTCAGATGGCTCCATATGAGTCTTTGTACAGGAGGCGGTGTAGATCTCCAGTTGGTTGGTTCGAGCCCGGTGAGGCTAGTCTATTGGGAACAGATTTGGTTCAGGATGCTTTAGATAAAGTGAAGGTGATTCAGGAGAGACTTCGTACAGCGCAGTCGAGGCAAAAGAGTTATGCTGACAGGAAGGTTCGAGATATGTCCTTCATGGTCGGTGAGAAGGTTCTGTTGAAGGTCTCGCCCACAAAAGGTTTTATGAGATTTGGAAAGAAAGGGAAGTTGAGTCCGCGGTTCATTGGGCCTTTTGAGGTACTTCGGAGGATTGGGGAGGTGGCTTATGAGCTTGCCTTGCCACCTAGCTTGTCGAGTGTGCACCCAGTGTTCCATGTTTCTATGCTCCGGAAGTATATTGGAGATCCGTCCCATGTTCTGAATTTCAGAACGGTTCAGTTGGAGGGTGATTCACTTATGATGTAGAGCCAGCAGCTATTCTGGAGCGTCAGGTTCGGAAGTTAAGATCAAAAGATATAGCTTCGGTGAAAGTGCAGTGGAGAGGTCGGCCCGTGGAGGAGGCTACCTGGGAGACCGAGCGGGAGATACGGAGCAGATATCCTCACCTGTTTGAGGCTTCAGGTATGTTTCTTGACTCGTTCGAGGACGAACGTTTGATTAAGTTGGGGAGGATGTGACGACCCAGCCAGTCGTGTCATGAGTTACCGCTTCGTTTCCCCTATTTCTGCTTTTTTATGCTTTGTTATCCGTGTTTTGTGGTATCGGGTTGGTCGGATTGGATTCGGATTGGTTTTGGTGAAGTTTGAGACACTTAGTCTCTTTTAAGGAAGTTTAAGTTGGAAAAGTCAACCGGATGTTGACTTATGTGTTAGAGGGCTCGGATGTGAGTTTTGATGGTTCGGTTAGCTTCGGGAGGTGATTTATGGCTTAGGAGTGTGATCGGAATGGGTTTTGGAGTAGATTTAGGCTTGAATTGGCGAAGTTGATATTTTGGCGATTTCCGGTTAATAGGCGAGATTTTTATATAGGGGTCGGAATGGAATTACGAGAGTTGCAGTAGCTTCGTTATGTGATTTGGGATGTGTGTGCAAAATTTCAGGTCATTCGGATGTGGTTTGGTTGGGTTTTTGATCAAAAGCGGAATTCGGAAGATTTTTTTAGAAACTTAGGCTTGAATCCGAGGTGTTTTGGTTGATTTAGTGTTGTTTGAAGTGTTTTGATGATTGGAGCAAGTTAGAATAAGGTATTGGGATACATTTGTGCTTTTGGTTGAGGTCCCAGGGGCCTCGGGGTGATTTCGGAGGGTTAACAGAGAAAATTGGATTGTGTTGCAGCTGCTGAAGTTGCTGCTTCTGATATTTTCGCACCTACGGTTTGGGGACCGCAGGTGCGGCGTCGCATATGCGATGGGATGGCCGCAAATGCGGATTTGAAGGGAGGAGTCAGAAACCGCAGATGCGGTAGAAGAAACGCACCTACGGAGCCGCAGATGCGGCGAGTGGACCGCAGATGCGGTAATTGGTCCGTTAAGTGATTTTTGCAGATGCGGAGGGAAAACCGCAGATGTGGTACCGCAGAAGCGGCTATTGTGCCGCAAATGCGAAAAGGACTGGGCAGAACATATAAGTTATTTCACTTCGCGAGTCTGAGCTATTCCACCATTTTTAACTTCGGCTTGAGAGCTTTTGGACGATTTGGAAGGAGGATTTCTAGGGAACTTCGTTAAGGTAAGGATTTTGGACCTAAAACACAATTCTATGGTAGTATTTCATGAATTTAGGGCTGTAATTAGGGGAATTAAAGGGCAAAATTGGAGGATTAGGGCTTGAGTTTAAGAGGCCTTTAAATGGGGATTTGAGGGGTCATTTGGACTCCGATTGTAGTATTCTTGATATGTATGAACTCGTGGGGAGATAAGGAACCTGTTGGTGTGAAAATTTCTGAATTTCAAGACGTGGGCCCGGGGGTTGGGTTTTGGTAATTTCGGGATTTGTGCCCTTTATTGATTCTTTTCGCTTGGGCTTTGTTCCCTTGGCATATTTTGACGTCCTCGTTCTGATTTTGGATAGATTCAACGCGCATAGAGGCCAATTCAAGGGGCAAAGGCGTCGCGAGCTAGAGATTTAGCCGGTTCGAGGTGAGTAATGATTGTAAATGATGTCCTGAGGCTTTGAAACCCCGGATTGCACATCGTAGTGCTATGTTGAGGTGAGACACACGCTTGTTGACGAGCGTGGAGTTGTACACTATTGGGGATTGTAACTTGGTCCGTCCCGGTTGATGATTTTACTGCGTATTTGACTGAAACTTATTTGCTATCATTATGATTTGCTGAATGCCATATTTGGGCTTCGTGCCAACTATTTGAACCCTTCGGGTCTTTATATTGATATTTCCTCACTGTTTTGATTTACTACTTGAACTCAGTCATGTTATTTTCCACTGTTTTGCTACTCAGCCATTTTTATTCAGTTTTGAGACTTAAATGATATTCTATATGATGTTTTGGGCTGAGAAACACTATTTTACTATTGCCCGAGGGGCTTGTGAGGATTTTTGACTGAGTAAGGCTGAGGGCCTATGTTTTGAGGACACACTGATACTGATTTGAGGCTGAGGGCCTGAGATATGTACGCCACGAGGTGGCTTGATTGATATGAGGCCGAGGGCCTAGATTTGATGCCACGAGATGGTTTGTTATTGCGCTTGGGCCGTAAGGGCCCCCTCCAGGAGTCTGCACACCCCCAGTGAGCGCGGGTACCCATTGTGTTGTGAGATTGAGCCCGAGGGGCTGGTATTGTTCTGAGATTTCGCCCGAGGGGCGGATTTGTGGATACTGTGCCCGAAGGGCGAGCTTCTATTTATTTATTGTACCTTAATTATCTGTCAGTTACCTGTTTATTGTTGCGAAAGGATTTTTCTTGGCTTTTCACTGGTTTACTATTTTTAACTGGCTTTTCTGCTTCAATACAGAATGCCTTGTGCCTTACGTGTTTTCTTACTTTCAGTCATTATTTACATTTGTTACTCACTGAGTTGGAGTATTCACTTTACTCCCTGCACCCTGTGTGCAGATTCAGGCGTATCTGGTTCCGCTCCCGAGTGCTGATTCCTCCAGATTCAGGCGGGCTTTCGGAGATTACGAGGTAGCTATTGACGTCCGCAGCCCCGTGTCCCTACTCCTTTATCGTCTCTATTTCCTTTTAGACATTGTACTAGTTATGGATTTATCAGAATTATATTATGACTTTTAGATGCTCATGACTAGTGGCACCCCGGTTAGGGCTGTGTTGGTTTATATTTTCCGCACTTTGTTGATGTTATCCGCTACTTAATACTATTAAATAATGTTTTAGACTGTTTTATGTTGTTTAACTGCTTAAAAAGGTAAATTGGGTTTAGTTGGCTGGCCTTGTCTTCATGAGAGGCACCATCACGACCGGGTTGGGATTTAGGGTCGTGACACCTGTTTAGGATTCTGCATATATACATCATTCTGCACCTCTTTTCATTTAGATACCATGTCTTTAGGATCTCATTTATATACACTTAAGCACACTTAGGCTAATTACGAATGCATGAAAAGGAATAAAACAATTTGATTTAGTCTTTACAATTAATTGGCCATAATTTCTATGTGCTAAACACCTAGAACAACATGTTTAGGTAATAACAATAGTCTCCAACTGTCAGTAATCCTGAATAACTATTGAATCATGTTCACGCCTAGGCAATCCTCAGGTAATTGCTTAAATAAAACTGGAACTGCCTCTGTTTAATTATCAACTGCTACAACCAACAGACATGCCTGATTCGGACTTCTTTTCCGAGTTATATAATGAATCTGGTTCTGACTCAAACACCCTGCTTTAGGATTTAAAATTCAGACCTTAACTGTGTTCAAGTCATGCTGCTTATATGCATTATTTGCGGAGGTATACATGAGCCTTTTAATTGTTTATATGTTTCCCCTCTAAATGCAGTTCTACTTGTTTTGTATGTCGCATTAGCATTTTACCTTTAAACCTAAGAGTCAGCGTAGAACCTCCTTCTTATAGGAATAGTAGTCCTAAATTCCTCCGGGACTGATAGGAATGGGACGGGTAACAACATACAATAGAGGTCGAGACCAATCCTCGCTTTAATACCTTCACGGGGTGGGAAGGGTAGATATGGATATGATGACTGGTGCGCTAATACCACGTGTAGCCCCTCTTTTGAGGAGTGATTACCGGGTATTGCATTGATGAGATCCATATTACAAACAAACTTAGGACCCCTTTTTCATTCACAAGCATGCTTAGATTATAACTCTTTTCAAAACCTTGTTTTTATTGTTTTTCAAACACTTGTGTATTTAAATTTAAAATCCCCTATTATTTGAGCCTTATTTGTTTACTTGCTAATTGCACAAATTCACAAAAAACTATCTGGCCGGGAACCACACTAGTGGATCCTGAGGCGTGCCTAACAACTTCCCCTTGGGATAATTTCAAGCCCTTACCCTATCTCTGGTTATCAAATGTAGTTGTAGTTGAACCCTATAGGTGCCCTAACGCACCTTAAAAATCGTTAGGTGGCGACTCTTCAAAATACCCAATTCCCAAAAGGAAATGATTCTTTACACCCTGTCACGCCCACTTTTTCCCTCTTTGAATCAGAAAATCGGGTTTATGACATTTTGGGCATAAGACAACCCATTCCTTTTGGGAACTGGGTTTTGCATTTGAAGAGTCGCCACCTAATGATTTAAGGTGCATTAGGACACCTATAAAGTTCACTTCTAAGTTTGTTTGATAACCAGAGATAGGGTAAGGGCTTGAAATTATCCTAATGGGAAGGTGTTAAGCACCCCTCAGGATCCACTAGTGTGGTTCCCGGCTAGACAGTTTTTTGTGAATTTGTGCAATTTAGCAAATAGACAAATATGGCTCAAATAATAGGGGATTTTAAATTTAAACACACAAGTNATAGAAGTTCGAAAGAGCAATTATTAAAAGGCGGATTTTGAAAAGAAGTGGCAAATGAAAAGAAAAGGGGTCCTAGGTTTATTTATAATATGGATCACATCAATGCAATACCCGATTATAACTCCTCAAAAGAGGGGCTACGCGTGGTATTAGCGCACCGGTCATCATATCCATATCTACCCTTCCCACCCCGTCGAGGTATTAAAGCGCGGATTGGTCTCGACCACTATTGCATGTTATTACCCGTCCCATTCCTATCAGTCCCGGAGGAACTTAGGACTATTATTCCTAAAGGGGAGGGATATTAGGCTGACTTTTAGGTTTCAAAAGGTTAAAAAGCTAAGGCGACATACAAAAACACATAGGACTGCACATAAAGGGGAAACATGTAAATAACTAAAAGGCTCATGTATACCTCCTCAAGCAAAGCACATAAATAGCCTGACTTAAACATAGGCAGGGTCTGAATCTAAAGTACTAAGGCAAGGGGAGTTTTAATTGTTGAGGCAGACCAGTTTATTACATAACTCAGATAAGAAGTCTGAATCAGGTCTGCCTGCTGGTTGTAGCAGTTACTAATTAACAAAGGCGGGTTCAGTTTTATTTGTTATCACCTAAGGCTTGCCTAAGTATTTGGGTTAGATCCCATAAGCATGATATCTATTACTGATTCAGAATGTGGCAAAGCAGTAACAATTCTAAAATAAACAATTTGAGATCCTATAGACATGCTTTCTAAATCGTATTAATAAGAAGAGAGAGAGTTGTTTTAAAAATTAGTTCAGAACAGTATGAGTTGAACCGATTTTAGACTAGACTGGTTTCAGATTCTATAGACATTAATATCTACTATTGCTAATTTTAATTCCTATAGACATGATATCTAGTTGAACATGAAATGAAGCAGGCAGGATTTGCTTGAAATTCCTATAGGCATGATTTTTATGAAAAAGTACTGATTTTAATCTATTTGGACATGATGCCGGATTATAACCAATTGGATCCTAAGAACATGGTGTCTAAGCGTGGTAATAAACATGCATAATTTAAGACAAATCCTATATGCACGTTATTTAAATGCAGAATTTAAAACAGGTCCTATAGACAGGTTCTCTAAATGCAAAGTTAAACATGCAGACTAAAAAAAAAGGTCCTATAGGCATATTATCTAAATGCTGAATTAATCGTATAGAAAACAGGTCCTATAGGCATGTTCTCTACCCTTCTAATAGATAAGCATGCATAATTACCCAGCCCTTTCCACTAACCAACCCCAATGTTTATTACAACTTATTAGAGACCAAATAATGAATTACATCAGAAAAGTGTAAAAGAAGGGGTTACAACCAGAGGAAGCCTCATTCTTGACTTCCTCTCTGAGTTATGGAATAAACCAACTCAAATGCCATTTGTTTCAAAGCCTTTCTCAGAATTGAGTGTGTCAAAGTTCCCTAAGGGTCTCAAGGGACCCCGGGCAGTGCTTACACCCAAGTTTGCATAACCAGATAGAGATGAGTGCAGTGTGGAAAGGCCATCCCTTATGTGTCCAAGTTCAGAGGGGGCTCATGGGTCCCAAGGCAAGGCTCACACAAGAGGGGCAGAACCTAAGTCTAAGAGTATAATTGAACTGGAGAAATAGAGATTTTAAACTGAGTGGAGAATAGAGAGGGGTAAGGGTGATTGGAAAATAGTAGTAGTAAAGCTAACACTACACAGAATCAGCATTTTTATACAAAGGGGTCAGGGGTTAGGGAATTCATTGCAGGGAGCATATGACCTTAGGAAGGGGTCAAGTTTGGGCATGCATAACAATAGATAGTGCTGGTATGCCCATAAACCAGCCAGAGAACACAACACATAGGGGGAATATGAAGCATATGACCCCAGGGAGGGTCAGGATTGGGTCATGCACAGCAATGTCTAATGCTGACATGCCATCAAACCAACCAGAGAATACAAACACATATGGGATATGGGGGTTTGGATTCATAAGGCATAATCACATAATCAAATGACTGACAGAGTATTTATACATAAAGGAACACATTGATTTACAGCATGCATTAGGAATGAAACTTGATTAAACACAAGCAGGAAACAGGCAATAGTAAAGAAAACATGTTGTTTTTGATGCTTGAAGATTAATTAGAACATACCAGTAAAGAAGCAAATGCAGAAAGAAAAGTAAGCAAACTTCCACAGCCTAGCCTTGGCTTTCAGCCGGCTAGACAAGGCAGCAACACAAGTAGTAACAGAGAAAAGAGAGAGAGTTTTGAGTGAGATGTGTGTTCTGAACTCAAGTGGTTCGTTCGTGTTTGAAAGAAGATGAGTGCAAGATATTTATAGCTTTTTGAAAAGGAGTGAAGGAGAGGTAATTAGTAAAGTCTCAACACAAATATAGAAACAATCACCAGTCAGAATCAATTACACAAGTGATTCCCCTTTAATTAAGGAATCACTGTTTAACGGGTAGAAGCAGGTCTAATTAAGGGAAGAAAATCAGTTTGGAAGCAGGCTGATTATTGCCATATAAGGGGCAGTAAAAACATGCAGTGAACAATCAAGTTTGAGTAAAAAAATATACTTATTTTGGGAAAGAAATCAGCGAGGTAAAAACATCACAGTAAAGGGAAAAGAATCAATTAATTTTTAACATGCGAGTGAAATCAGGGCTCATATAAGAAAAGCTTTTGAAAAGAAAAACTTATAGGAAAACCCTGATCGGAGAAGATGAAGGGTCGTTTTGAAAGAAAGTTGAAAAAAACTTTCGAGAAAAACACTTGACATTCATAACAAGCACAGATCTAAAGTAGATCTGAAAGAAATCGTAAGGTCTCAAAGGTTAGGGTTTCGAAAAACCCAGAAAAGTGAGAAAGGCCTTGAAAGTTACCGATCTAACCAGAAGAGTCAAGGATCTGACTCGAACGGCCATGGCTGGCCGGAGAAAGGTCAGTGATGACGGGAGAAAAGCCATGAACAGCAATCGAGGAAGGACTGGACCAGACTCCTTCGAGGTCTGGTCATGAAATCATAGAACCAAATACATAGGAGCCATGGAAGGTTGGTACAGGCCTCAAATGACCACGGAAGGTCATAGATTAGGCAGGTATTAGGGTGGGGTGAGAAGGCGGCGGCTAGGGCTCATGAGAGTTTCAGAGAGAGTTGAGAGAGAAGGGGGATTCAAGGGCGGCGGATTGTATCAAATGATAGGGTTTTGGGGTCGTTTGGGATTAATTAAGGAAACGGTGTATAGGAGCCGTTGATCTATGATCAACGGCTAGGATTAAAGGGGTTAGGTGGGAGACCAGGTTGGGTCGTGTAAATTGGGTTAGGGGGTCGAGTTTGAGATGCAATTGGGTTGGGAAATTGGGTCTGATTTGGGCTCAATTTTAGGCTGTAATTGAAATGAAATTGGGCTCTCATTTAAATAGCCATTTTCCTCTTTTAAAATTATAAAAAATAGTAAATTAATTTTTGGAAATAAATTGAAAGTACTAAAATGATTTATAACATATAACTATCAATTAAAAAATACTAGACTTAATTTTTATGATTATAAACGCAATTAAGTCCTAAAAGAGGCTAATATTGCAATTATATGCAATTTAGCTTTAAAAATACTGAATAAATTTGTAAAAATATGCAAAAAAATTTTATCTTAGCTATATTTCAGCATAAATGTGAAAGTCCAATAAATGTATTACCAAAAATAATAATTTTGGGAATTATTATTGGGTTTTTATGGATAAAATAGGGGAATAAATTGATTTAAAAACCTTTAAAAATTAAGGAAAAATAATAAAACATTTCGGCATACTTATATATGCATACATATGCTATTTTGAAGTTATTTTGCATACTAAAACTATATAGGGAAAAATTGGGTATCAACATTGCCCGTCTTTACCCGGGAAGGATGAAAGAGTTGTCGGGTAAAGATATGATGGCCAGTTTTGACCAAACGAAACGGTTTGAAGAAGACAGGCCGCGCCCTGGCTTCTGAGCTACCTACATATCCTTAGTTTTGTAGGAATCAGGCCATATGTATTTCCGGATCGTCGCCGGAGTATGCCGATGGAGACTTTCCAAGAACGGACGCAATATCCAGGACGGGGGTGAGTGGGTGGCTTGTGGGAATGGTCAAGGTTTGATATGGCTGCGGGAACTGGAGCGGAACTGCTCCTGCCGGGATGGCTGTTGCTCGCCGGTGTACCTGCAATTAGAAAACAATACGAGCGTATACTGTGCATAAATTTAAACATGATGCAAATTCCCGTCGGACCATGAATGTTGTCTTCGGACGGTTAGGATGACGTCCTGGGCCATAAAGCGTATAATAAAGGATTCGCAGGCCATGAAATGATGCTCTTGAGCTATGAGAATGGTGCCTCCGAACCATGACGCCTTTGAATAATGATATGCAAAATATTGAAAAGGGATCCTCAGGCCATGACATGGTGTTCTCGGGCTATGAAAATGGTGCCTCCGAACGATGATGCCTTTGGATAATTTGGCAATCTTTCAGCCCATGAGATGCAGTATGTGGCGATCTTTCAGCCCATGAGATGCAGTATGAGGCGATCTTTCAGCCATGCAGATGCAGTATGAGGCGATCTTTCAGTCATGCGGATGCCGTATGAGGCGATCTTTCAGCCCATGAGATGTAGTATGAGGCGATCTTTCAGCCATGCACATGCAGTATGAGGGTAGAGCATAACCTCGGAAGGCGGAATGGTAGCCTTATGCAATGCAAAATGCAGATGGAGACAGCATTTAGTCTCGAAAGGTAGAATAGTAGCCTTATGCAATGCAAAATGCAGATGGAGACAGCGTTTAGTCTCGGAAGGCAGAATAGTAGCCTTATGCAATGCAAAGAATGCGGATGGAGACAACGTTTAGTCTCAGAAGGCAGAATAGTAGCCTTATGCAATGCAAAGAATGCGGATGGAGACAGCATTTAGTCTTGGAAGGCAGAATAGTAGCCTTATGCAAGAAATAAAATGGCCAATGGTAGTAGATTTTTCTTAGCTAATAGCAGATTGCGACATTGTGATTGCTGGGGATATTGTGACATGCGAAATATCACTGGTGTGTGCGGATAGCAAATGTTGGTAAGTGCAACAGTTCTGAGAGTTGTATTCCTGAATAATGTTCGTCCCATGGGTGTATAATGTGTTTGATGATTTCGCAATCCAAGTGCCTGCATCCAAAGAAAAATCGTGAGTTTTGTAAAGGGGGAGGTTAGTTCGTGTCCCCGCTGGCTTTGCTTGACTTGCTCGGCTCTGATCCGGTGATACTGTATGTATCATTGGGGTAGCGTTGCTAAACAACGCAATTTCAGTAATATGCATGATTTTGTAAAAAAAATATGACATGATAATAATAATTTTTAGATGAACCGATGATTGAAACGTGGTTCGGGACATTGCAACCTCCCTTGCTACGGAATTTTGAGGGTCCTCCTTAAAATTCTGCCCCAGTTTAATGGGTTGATGCTTCTGGCTGTTTCTTGCGACGATCGACTGAAATTACTTCGGAATTTTGAGGGTCCTCCTCAAAATTCTGCCCGAGTTTTCAATTGCGGGGGAAATGAAAATTTTATTGAATTGTGACCGAACCCATAGGGCTACCTACGTATCCCCTCTTAAACGGGAATCAGGTCAGGCGTAGTTCAATTACATCATATAGGGAAAACATAAAGATAACACATAGTAACGCTTGACTGCATCTGAATTGATCGGCTTTGGCCAGACTTCTCCGTCCATTTCTGCAAGTATGAGGGCTCCTCCTGTCAGAACCCGGTGGACCATGTATTGACCCTGCCAATTGGGAGAGAACTTCCCCTTGGCTTCATCTTGATGTGGAAAAATTTTCTTTAACACCAGCTGCCCCGGTGTGAATTGTCTTGGTTTGACTCTCTTGTTTAAGGCTCTGGACATTCGGTTCTGATAGAGCTGACCATGGCAGACTCCATTCATTCTCTTTCCGTCTATAAGGGCTAGTTGTTCATAACGACTTTTCACCCACTCTGCATCATCGAGCTTAGCTTCCTGTATGATCCTTAGGGAAGGAATTTCTACCTCAACGGAAATAACGGCCTTCGTATCGTAAACCAGCATATAGGGGGTTGCCCCGGTTGATGTGCGGACTATGGTGCGATACCCCAGTAGAGCAAATGATAACTTCCCGTGCCACTGTTTATGCTTCTCTATCATTTTCCTCAATATCTTCTTGATATTCTTGTTGCGGCCTCTACAACTCCATTCATTTACGGCCTATAGGCTGTGGAATTCTTGTGTTTGATCTTGAAGGTTTCACACATAGCTTTCATCAAGTCGTTGTTAAGGTTGGAGCCATTATCAGTAATAATTGACTCTGGAATCCCGAATCGACAAACAATGCGGTCGCGGACAAAGTCTGCCACGACTTTCTTAGTTACTGCTCTGTAAGATGCTGCTTCGACCCATTTGGTGAAATAATCGTTTGCCACTAGGATAAATCTGTGCTCGTTGGAAGCGGCAGGCTTGATTGGTCCAACAACATCCATTCCCCAAGCGGCGAACGGCCAAGGTGAGCTTGTTGCATTAAGTTCATTTGGAGGTACCTTTATCATATCTGCATGTACTTGATAGCGATGGCATTTCCGGACATACTGGATGCAGTCCGTTTCCATAGTCATCCAAAAGTAACCAGCTCGGGGTATCTTCTTTGCTAAGACAAAATCGTTCATGTGTGGACCGCAGGTCCCAGCATGAATTCCTTCTAGTAGCCTGGATGCTTCCTTTGCGTCGACACACCTTAGTAATCCCAAATCGGGAGTCCTCCTATATAGGATTTCTCCGCTGTGAAAGAAGTTGTTGGACAATCTCCGAAGTGTGCGTTTCTGAGTAGGATTTGCCAGCTCTGGGTACTCTCTTTTTGCCAAATATTCCTTGATATCATGAAACCATGTCTTTCCGTCTGCTTCTTCTTCAACATGGGCACAGTAAGCTGGCTGATCATGGATCTTTACTGGAATGGGATCAATGAAATTCTTGTCTGGATGTTGTATCATAGACGACAAGGTAGCCAATGCGTCGGCGAACTCATTCTGGACTCTGGGAACATGTTGGAACTCCGTCTTCGTGAACCTTTTCCTCAATTCCTGTACATGATGCAAATACGGGAGTATCTTGGAGTTCTTGGTTGCCCATTCTTCACGCACCTGATGTATGAGCAAGTCTGAATCTCCAATTACTAGCAGCTCTTGAATGTTCATGTCAATGGCCATTTTGAGCCCTAAGATGCAAGCTTCGTACTCGGCCATATTGTTGGTGCACGGGAACCTGAGTTTGGCGGACACCGGATAATGCTGACCGGTTTCTGATACTAGGACTGCTCCTATGCCAACTCCTTTGATATTTGCTGCTCCATCGAAAAACATTCTCCAACCGTCATAGGATTTTGCAATATCTTCTCCTATGAATGATACCTCTTCATCAGGAAAATACGTTTTAGGGGTTCGTATTCTCCATCCACGGGAATCTCGGCAAGGTGGTCTGCTAGTGCTTGTCCCTTGACCGCTTTCTGAGTTACGTAAACAATGTCGAACTCACTCAACAGGATTTGTCACTTGGCTAGCTTGCCGGTGGGCATGGGCTTCTGAAAGATGTACTTCAAAGGGTCCATCCTTGATATGAGATATATGGTATAGGCGCAGAAGTAATGCCTCAGCTTCTGAGATACCCAAGTCAAAGCACAACAGGTGTGCTCTAACAGAGAATACTGGGCCTCGTACGGGGTGAACTTCTTACTGGTTTAATAGATGGCCTGCTCCTTCCTCCCCGTTTCATCATGGTGCCCCAGAACGCAACCGAAAGCTCCATCCAATACTGCGAGGTAGAGTAATTGGGTTCTACCTGGCTCAGGCGGGACCAAGACTGGTGGTATTGACAAGTACTCCTTGATTCTGTCGAAGGCCTTTTGGCAGTCATCGGTCCATTTGGTGGCAGCGTCCTTCTTCAACATCTTAAAGATTGGCTCACAAATAACCGTAGACTGTGCTATGAATCGGCCGATGTAATTGAGCCTTCCCAAGCTCATCGCGTCCTTCTTGTTCCTTGGCGGTGGAAATTCATGAATAGCTTTGACTTTTGATGGATCCAGTTCTATTCCTCGGCGACTCACAATGAACCCAAGCAATTTCCCAGCAGGAACCCCAAATGCGCACTTCGCGGGGTTCAGTTTTAGGTTGTACCTTCGCAATCTATTGAAGAACTTCCTCAAATCTTCCATGTGATCAGTAGCCTTCTTGTACTTGATGATGACATCGTCTACATATACCTCAATCTCCTTGTGTATCATATCATGGAAAATGGTAGTCATGGCCCTCATGTAGGTGGCCCCTGCATTCTTCAGGCCGAACGACATCATCTTGTAACAGTACATTCCCCATGGTGTAATGAAAGCC
>NW_017675022.1:60624-77984 GCF_001879085.1 Nicotiana attenuata
GTCTTTGTTGTCGTACCCTAACCCTTCAAGTGGCAGCTCGTCCTCATAGAATGTGATCTTATCTCTCTACCAACTACTTCGTCCTACCATGTTACGCCGTTTCTCCGCCAATGATGTTGCTTGGTCTGTATGCTTCACTCAGCACTTTCAACAAAGCGTTATTGTGCGCCTCGGGATTTTGTAACAAAGCAAGAATGGAGATTGGAGCCGGCGTTTTGTTCAACTGGTCGATGACCGAGTATTCCTTGGCCTGTATCTTTCTCCAAAGATCGTCTGGACCTGTCTCAATGATGGGTTGCCGGTTGGAGGCCTGCTTGCTTGACTCGCCTAGATGTTCCGGGGTATAAACTCTACACGTTCTCGTCATACCCTGTGCGGCAGCAGTCTCTTCGAACCTAACCTTGCCTTTCCTTCTTGCCTCGGCTGTATAGTCACAGATACAACCTTTGTATGGAATGGTGTCATGGTCGACATCGCCACTGGGATCGGTGTGGCTATCTTTACTCCGACAGAGCATGTGCCTTGGGTGGTAAGACTGCAACTTCAAACAGTACGGTTGCATTTGCCGGAGACATCAATTCGACCTCAATTGTTGTTGGTTTCTTTGTAGATGACGTTTCTTCAAACTCAAGTGGCACAGACATATTTACCTCAGCGTCCCCGGATAGCTGAATCTGGACTATGATTGGATTAAGAGTAACTATTGGCTTCTTTGGGTCATCACCTTCTGCGAGCAACCTGATTGATCCCTCGGGGTCCCAATCGTCCTCTATTTCAATCATGTGAATGCCTCCACCCTTATGGTCTGGTAGAGGGTTATTGCGGACGTTTGGAGCGGGTTCCTTCGCCACAATAATCTTGTTATCAATTAAAGTCTGGATCTTGTCTTTCAAGGAACGACATTCATCGATGGTGTGCCCTTTCATGCCGGAGTGGTATGCACAGGATTTGTTTGGGTTAACCCACTGAGAAGGGTCCTCAGGGGTTGCAGCAGGGATGGGGGTGACATAAGCAGCAGCTTTGAGTCTCTCGTACAACTTGTCAATAGGTTCAGCAATGGCTGTATATTATTTTCGAGGTCTGCGATCAAAATTTGGTCGGGGTCTAAGGAAGTTCTGACGTACAGGAGGTGATTGATAGTGGGATGGTTGGGCATTGTAGGTTTGGTAGACATGTGCGGGTTGGGAATATCTGGGCGAAGTAGGCTGATATGTGGGAGGCGGAGGTGATTGATAAGTGGGTGGTGGAGCTTGATAGGAGGGTGGGGGTGCTTGGTAGTTCAGAGTGGGCTGATATGTGAGTGGAGGTGTTGGGTAAGTTTGGTATTTGATAGGAGATTTGGCCCTTTGTGCAACCATCACAGCTCCTACGTCCCTTTTCTTGGACACACCACCGGACTGCAAGGCCTTATTTGTAGCTTGCAAGGCCTCGAAGTTTGTAACCATACCGCTTTTGATACCCTCTTCAATCCTTTCACCCAGTTTGATAATGTCGGAAAATTTGTGGCTCTCGATCATCATTATCGTTCATAGTATTGCGGGTCTTGGGCCCGGACAAAGAATTTGTTCGTCTGTTCCTCCTCTAAGGCAGGTCTGACCTTAGCAGCTTCAGACCTCCAGCGAGTAGCATACTCGCAAAATGTTTTTGTAGGCTTCTTCTTTAGATTGTGAATATAGAACATATCGGGCGCGTTCTCTATGTTAAACCTGAACCTATCCATAAAGTCGGACGCCATGCCTACCCAGCTTGACCACTTCTTTGGATCTTGGCTGATGTACCAAGACAGCGCATCTCCTTTCATGCTCCTCATGAACAGCTTCATGCGGATTCTCTCGTCTTTCCCTACTCCAACCAGCTTGTCACAATACGTCCTCAAATGGACCCTTGGATCGCCTGTACAGTCAAACATCTCGAACTTCGGAGGTTTGTACCCCTCGGGCAGTTCGACATCAGGCTGTATGCAAAGATCTTCATAGTTCAGCCCCTCAATTCCTTTGTTTCCTTCAACATCTTGAATCCGGCTTGTCAATTTCTTAAGTTCCTCGGCCAGGTTCCTGATGAGCAAGTCTTTATCATCAGACTCGGGTGTGCTTGAGATGGGTTGGGTGGAGTGTGGCATGGTCTCCACGTAGATGGGGGTGTTATGGTGGGTGTGAAAGTGGTCATTGGGATGAGTAGAGGAGTGTTATTTCAGAGGTGGCAGGTGTTGCATTGGGTCTTTGGTGGAATACTTTGAGGAGCGGGGTGATTCTGTTGCTTCGGAATATTTTGAGGTGGTGTAGGGTTCTGAGTATTGGGAAAGGTGATATATGGGGTGCTTAGGGAAAATGACAAGCTTGCCAGATTCCGGACTTGATCGAGCTCTTCCTGGAATTTCAATAATTTATGTTCATGTTGGGATACATTTTCCTTAGGAACCTGAGTACCATGACCATTAGTGGCCTCTACCCGTTTAGTTGAATTCTCCTTTCTGACGTTGTTCGAATCTTCCATCTTGCCTTTGTTCTTGTTTTTGATAGGACTAAGAAGAGGAGTGGGTGTAGGGCCCCTGGATCTCGTGGAATAGGATGATGTTGCCAGAGTGCACGAACTAACCTTTGGGGAGGTGAACAATAAAAACAAAAGCAAAACAAAAGGTAACCAAGTCAATGAAGTTCATAAAGAGTATTGCAGTATTTAAACACATAGTGCGGGAATGTAAATCGTGTCCTGATTTGGGGACCTCTTTATGCCTGAGGTGGGCCTAGCGACAAATTGATTTGGAGAACTTAGGATGCTAAATGCCTTATTTTACTGATAAAAATAGACGAATCTCCAAATTGACACTAAATAAACAGGAAATGAAAATCACTAATGGTCATTGGCCTTATTACATTTTATAAAGCGAAGAGAAAAACTCCTTTCTAGTTGGTCCCAGAAGGACCTTCCCCATATTCGGCATCCTTGGCTCCGTCGAACAGCTTTCCCAACTCGCGAAGTCCCAGCAACAGGTATGCTCTAGCTAGATATCCGCCTTCAGCCCCTTTAGCCTCTTGACCATGCTCGACCTTTTTGAGAACTAGAGTGTAAACCTTTCCACCAGCTTAGCAACCTTGGGTGGATGTTGGTGACCATGTCGAATCTGGGGACATCGTGCCTCATATTTCTGCAAGGCAAATAAGGTTAGACCCTTCCCCCACCAGACTCGACCATTTAATATCAATGATAAGCAGGAAGCATCTAGTTCTCCAAATAAATGCACAGAACGTCGTGATGTCCGTTTGGGTTTCGGAAACCTAATGGACTTTGGACAAAGCTATCTTAATGGATCATTATGTGGACAACATAACTGACCCGACTAGGTTTGACCATAATGCATGCACAATTTGAACAGAGTAAGGTTTCTATGGGGTTTTAGACTGGTACCCTTGAGCGGACAACTCAAGGGGGAAGGCACGGAACCGTCGACTGCACCGCTGATCGACTGGTTTTACCGCAAATATGCCTTTCCGAATTTAGGGGGTAGTAATGTAGGAATAGAGAAACCACTCATAATAAGCGTTGCTATGGTATTTGTTTGGCACGAGTGGAGTATGATGTCGAGCATGATTATGCACAAATTAAAAGCATGTTGACATGTATTTGCACATTAACAAAGCGATAAATACAACAGTTTCATAATTTAAAGCAATAAAGGAAAGAAACAAGGGAGATATGTCAGTTTTGCTTTTAGAGAAGAAATTAAATGCTTAAAGGAATTAAACAAATAATTGCACATAGGGAGAGGTACAAATTCACAAGAACAATCTGAGATGGTAAAAGCCTAAAAACTCCCAGCAGAGTCGCCACGTTGTCGCGCCCCCATTTTCCCTCTCTGCATCGGAAAATCGGGTTTATGACATTTTGGGCATATTACAGCTCATTCCCTTTGGGAACTGGGTTTTGCATTTGAAGAGTCGCCACCTAATGATTTAAGGTGCATTAGGACACCTATAAGGTTCACTTCTAAGTTTGTTTGATAACCAGAGATAGGGTAAGGGCTTGAAATTATCCCAAGGGGAAGGTGTTAGGCACCCCTCAGGATCCACTAGTGTGGTTCCCGGCCAGACAGTTTTTTGTGAATTTGTGCAATTTAGCAAATAGACAAGAATAGGCTCAAATAGTAGGGGATTTAAGTTTAAACACATAAAAGTGCGAAAGAACAATTATTAAAAGGCAGATTTTGAAAAGAAGTGGCAAATGAAAAGAAAAGGTGTCCTAGGTTCATTTATAATATGGATCACGTCAATGCAATACCCGGCAATCACTCCTCAAAAAAGGGGCTACACGTGGTATTAGCGCACCGGTCATCATATCCATATCTACCCTTCCCACCACGTCGAGGTATTAAAGCGCAGATTGGTCTCAACCACTATTGCATGCTATTACCCGTCCCATTCCTATCAGACCTGGAGGAACTTAGGACTACTATTCCTAAAGGGGAGGGATATTAGGCTGACTTTTAGGTTTCAAAAGGTGAAAAAGCTAAGGCGACATACAAAAACACCTAGGACTGCACATAAAGGGGAAACATGTAAACAACTAAAAGGCTCATGTATACCTCCTCAAGCAAAGCACATAAATAGCATCACTTAAACACAGTCAGGGTCTGAATCTAAAGTGCTAAGGAGAGGGGAGTTTTAATTGTTGAGGCAGACCAGTTTATTACATAAATCAGATAAGAAGTCTGAATCAGGCCTGCCTGCTAGTTGTAGCAGTTACTAATTAACAAAGGCGGGTTCAGTTTTATTTGTTGTCACCTAAGGCTTGCCTAAGTGTTTGGGTGAGATCCTATAAACATGATATCTATTACTGATTCAAAATGTGGCAAAGCCGTAACAATTCTAAAATAAACGATTTGCGATCCTATAGACATGCTTTCTAAACCGTATTAATAAGAAGAGAGAGAGTTGTTTTAAAAATTAGTTTAGAACAGTATGAGTTGAACTGATTTCAGACTAGACTGGTTTCAGATTCTATAGACATTGATATCTATTATTGCTAATTTTAATTCCTATAGACATGATATCTAGTTGAACGTGAAACGACGCAGGCAGGATTTGCTTGAAACTCTTATAGGCATGATTTCTATGAAAAGGTGCTGATTTTAATCCATTGGACATGATGCCAGATTATAACCAATTGGATCCTAAGAACATGGTGTCTAAGTGTGGTAATAAACATGTAGAATTTAAGACAAATCCTATAGGCATGTTATTTAAATGCAGAATTTAAAACGGGTCCTATGGACAGGTTCTCTAAATGCAGAGTTAAACATGCAGACTAAAAAAAAGGTCCTATAGGCATATAATCTAAATGCTAAATTAATCATACAGAAAATAGGTCCTATAGGCATGTTCTCTACCCTTCTAATAGCTAAGCATGCATAATTACCCAGCCCTTTCAACTAACCAACCCCAATGTTTATTACAACTTATTACAGACCAAATAATAAATTACATCAGAAAAGTGTAAAAGAAGGGGTTACAACTAGAGGAAGCCTGATTCTTGACTTCCTCTCTGAGTTATGGAATAAACTACCTCAAATGACATTTGATTCAAAGTCTTTCTCAGACTTAAGTGTGTGAAAGTTCCCTAAGGGTCTCAAGGGACCCCGGGCAGTGCTTACACCTATGTTTTCATAACCAGATAGAGATGAGTGCAGTGTGGAAGGGCCAGCCCTTATGTGTCCAAGTTTAGAGGGAGCTCATGGGTCCCAAGGCAAGGCTCACACAAGAGGGGCAGAACCTAAGTCTAAGAGTATAATTGAAGTGCAGAAACAGAGATTTAAAACTAAGTGGAGAATAGGGAGGGGTAAGGGTGATTGGAAAATAGTAGTAGTAAAACTAACACTACACAGAATCAGCATTTTTATACAAAGGAGTCAGGGGTTTGGGAATTCATTGCATGGGAGCATATGACCTTAGGAAGGGGTCAGGTTTGGGCATGAACAGCAATAGATGGTGCTGGTATGCCCATAAACAAGCTAGAGAACACAACACATTGAGGGGATATGAAGCATATGACCCCAGGGAGGGTCAGGTTTGGGTCATGCACAGCAATGTTTAATGTTGACATGCCCTCAAACCAACCGGAGAATACAAACTCATATGGGATATGGGGGTTTGGGATTCATAAGGCATAATCACATAATCAAATGACTGACGGAGTATTTATACATAAAGGAACACATTGATTTACAACATGCTTTAGGAATTAAACATGATTAAACACAAGCAGGAAACAGGCAAGAGTGAAGGCAATAGTAAAAAAAACATGTTGTTTTTTATGCTTGAAGATTAATTAGAACATACCAGTAAAGAAGCAAATGCAGAAAGAAAAGTAAGCAAATTTCCACAGCCAAGCCTTGGCTTTCAGCCGGCTAGATAAGGCTGCAACACAAGTAGTAACAGAGAAAAGAGAGAGAGTTTTGAGTGGAGTGTGTGTTCTAAACTCAACTGGTTCGTTCCTGTTTGAAAGAAGAGGAGTGCAAGGTGTTCATAGCTTTTTGAAAACGAGTGAAGGAGAGGTAATAAATAAAGTTTTAATACAAATATGGAAACAATCAACAGTCAGAATCAATTATACAAGTGATTCCCTTTAATTAAGGAATCACTGTTTAACGGGTAGTAACAGATTCAAATAAGGAAAGAGATCAGTTTAGTGACAGACTGATTATTGCCATAAAAGGAGTAGTACAAGCATTTAGTAAGTAATCAAGTCTACGTACAGAAATATGCTTGTTTTGGAAAAAGATTCAGTAAGGCAAAATATCACAGTAAAGGGAAAAGAGTCAATCAATTCCAAACAGGCGAGTGAAATTAGGGTTCATAAAGGAGAAGCTTTGAAATCAGTCACACGATTAGGGTCAGTCAAAGTAAAACATGCTTCTGCACTTTAGTATATAAACAGAGTGAACAGAAGACATCAGACATGCGAGGCCAAGCACATTGGCAAAAGAGATAATCACAAGCATGTAGTAGTGGCAGAAATAAGCTAGAGTTCAGTAGTAAAGCAAACATTCGAACCATAGTAATCAAGTAGGTCAAGTCACATTGAATCAACAGTGCAGAAAACAGCGTATCTGAAACATGCAAAGGTCTCACAGTAGCAAGTGAGGAAACCTTTTGAAAAGTTAGGGTTTCAGCCCTAGTCGAGTTGAAAGATAGTAAAATCAGATAAGTCACATAAAGGAAAGGAAGTCTAAAGCAAAAGCTTTCAGTCTAGTCAAGTACTCAAACAAACGATTTCAGACCCAACGACCTAGGGTTTTTCAACAACCTCGAGTTTTTTAAAAATGTTAACACAAATAAGTCAAACAAGAACGAGGAACTTAGTTAACCAAGTGTACATTTAAACAAACAGCTTCAGGATTCGAATGATACCCAAAAGAAATTAGGGTTTTCAACATGCTGACTCAAGTGGAAGGAAAGCATAACAAACAGTTCTTAGTAAAGTCATAAAACAACATCGAGAATCAGAGAAGAGATTTTTGAAATAACTTAAAGGAAAACCCTAATCAGAACAATGAAGAGTCGTTTTGAAAGCAACGTTGAGGAACTTTCGAGAAAAGATGCTTAAAAGTTCATGGTAAGCACAGATCTAAGGTAGATCTGAAAGCAATCAAAGGATCTTACAGATTAGGGTTTCAGAAAACCCAAAATAAACGAGAAAGATCTCGAAAGTTAACGATCTAACCAGAAAAGGTCAAGGACCCGCCTCGAAAGGCCATAAATGGCCGGAAAAGGTCGTGGCTGGCCGGAGAAAGGCCATGAACACGAGTCGAGCAAGGACTGGACCAAACTCCTTCGAAGTCTAGTCATGAAACCACAGAACCAAACACATAGAAGCCATGGAAAGCTGGTACAGGTCTCAAATGACCACGGAAGGCCATGGATTAGGGTGTAGTTTGATGGCGGCGGCTAGGGTTTGTAAGAGTTTCAGAGAGAGTTGAGAGAGAAGAGGGACTCAGAGGCGGCGGTTGGTGAGGAATGAGGTAGGGTAAAGGGGTCGTTTGGGTTAAAAAAGGAAAGGGGTAATGGGAGCCGTTGATCTAAACGATCAACGGCTGGGATTAAAGGGGTTAGGTAGGGAGTGCGGGTTTGGGTCGGTTCAATTTGAAATTGGGTCGGGGTAATTGCGTTTAAAATGGAATTGGGCTGGGGAGATTGGGGCTTGATTTGGGTTATAATTGAAACCCGATTTGGGCTACAATTTAAATAGCGCTTTTCCCCTTTTTATTTACAAAAAATAGTAAATAAGTTTCTGAAAATAAATTGAAAGCACTAAAATGATTTACAATGTATAATTAACTATTTAAAAATGTTGGAGTTAATTTTTTTAAATGTAAACGTAATTAAATCCTAAAAGAGGCTCATATTGCAATTATGCAATTTAGCTTTTAAAAATACTAAATAAATTTGTAAAAAATATGCAAAAATTTCCTTAGCTATATTTTAGCATAGATATAAAAGTTCAACAAGTGAATCACCAAAAAAATGATATTTTCAAAAATAAATATTGGGGTTTTATGGATAAAATAGGGGAATAAATTGATTCCAAAACCTTTAAAAATTAAGGAAAAGTAGTGAAACACTTGGACATACTTATATATGCATACCTATGCTATTTTTAAGGTATTTTGCATATTAAAATATATATAGGGAAAATTTGGGTATCAACAAAACCCTTCATTTAAAAGAGTTGTCACACGTCGAAACTCGATTTTGCGAGAGAAAGGGGCACGACAGCATGGCGACTCTGCTGGGGATATTTTTAGGCTCTTACCATAAATGAACTTGATATTTGTGAATTAGTCTTCCCTGTTAAGCGTATCTTTGTTATCTTGCTGTTACCTGAATCTCCAGCTCCCATTTTCCCTTCCATTGCTACGTGCATATCCTTTTCCCTATTTACCCTTTATATGAACTCATATGCAACTCTTCGTTTAATTTAATTACAACATGTGTTTTATCGTATCTCTCTCTGACCCTTACCCCTTTATTTTCTTTATTACAATTCTTTCATTATGCAGACTAACTTCTTCCTTGTTTTCCTTTTTTTTTATGTCTTTTCGTTCCATTCAATACTGCATTTATTGCTTTCAACGTGAGAACACTTGACAACATGTTATTATGTCTTTGCATAATTGCATGCTCAACATCATATTCCACTCTTGCATATTAATACCATAGCAGCACTTGATGAGTGTCTGCGCTCTTCCTAAAATCACCCTTTAAATTTGGAAAGGCTTATTTGCGGCAAAACTAGTCGATCAGCGGTGCAATCGACGGTTCTGTGCCTTTCCCTCTCAAGTTGTCCACTTGAGGGTACCAGTCTAGACTATCCTAGAAACCCCATTCAAGAATCAACTGTGCATGCATCATGTCTAAACCTAGTATGAGTTAAAGCGTTGTCCGCTCAATAACTCGCTAGACAAGCCTTGTCCAAAGTCCGCCGGGATTTCCATAATCCGAATGGACACAATCATGATCTGTGCATTATTTGGAGAAAACATGCAAATATGTTGATTATTAATGTGAAAATAGCTGAATCTGGAGGGGGCAAGGGATAACTCTACTTGTTTTGCAGAAATGAGGCACGAAGTCCCCAGGTTCGGCATGGTCCAAAATATCCCACCACTGCTGCTAGATTGGTGAAAAATCTATTGCTGGATATGCGTGACTTGGGAAATCTAATCGATGGGGCAAAGAAGGCCAATCATGGAGAAGGTCACTCTAGGACCAAATAGATCAGGAATTATGTTTTATTTGCTTTTTGGACTCGTTTTAGGCTTTGATTGTGTGTACGGCTATAATCGAAGAGCCCGATTTCACTATCATTACGTCCTTCCGCAGCTTCACCTCGAAAGGCCTTAGAGGCCCAGGGGCACAGTTCTGGGTTTTCAACCTCGAAGGTTCTTTATGTCCGACCTCGGGACAGCACAAGTCGATGGTTATCATGGTTAAACGGGAAGTTCCCAAGGCACATGGCCCAAACTGACAACATCTATAAGAATAGTACCAGTCTGTACCAGACTGCTAGGTAGCTATGCCAGCTACATTTCCTTGTAATAAATGCATTTTGTACCACGTTAAGATTCCCCTCATCTATAAAGGGGACCCTTGTCATTTTGTAAAGACAACATACAACACACAAGATACTTCATTCAATACAAGAACATTCTTTCTGCTCTCTTACTCAAACATACTCCCTATTTGGCTCTATTACTTACATTTATTTCTTTATTTACATTTATTATATTTCATTAATTGTTCTTCATTTATTGTTCGCTATTGGTCATAAAGAGCCGCAATCACAGCCCTAATACCTGTTAATCCTTCATCGACTGACCCTTTACGAACATCTGACTCAACATCGAGGCCCCACAAGCGCTAGCTCGAGGCCCTGATTCTCAACCGTTTGGTTTCGTTTCTAAAGCTATCTTCAATTTCTTATCTTCTTTTCTAACCTCATCACTTAGAATCTACTACTTAACAACTAGCATAAAAATAGATCACATATTTTTAGAACCACAAAATCAATTCTAATTGTTATTACCATTTTCAAGGTAAACAGTTAGGCGCCCACTGGGGCTAAAAATAATAGTGGTTATTTTCTTTCTTGTTCACTACGTAACGCAAGTTATCTTTCCCACTTTTTCTTGTCCAAGATCTTTGATTTCATGTCAAAATGTCTAACTCAATAAACGCACACGGAAACAACAGTCTTGAGGACCATGGAGAAAATGGTGTAGCTGCTCCAGGTGTCGGTGTACCATCACGAAACTTTTAGGAGGCACAAGAACCAATTCCCGTGGATGCGGTATCGCGCGACGCTAAGCATGTCGAGACAAGCTCCCACACCAACAGGAGTATACACCAAGGAAACCAACAGGAGGCTCAAAAAACCCCGGCTCAGGAGGAAGAAGGGGTTAGCCTTCATGTCATTTTCGAGATGTTACAAGCACAACAGCTGGCAATTGCTCAGCTGCAAAGCCACCAGAAAACTCCAAGCACAGTAGCACCAGAAATAGCTCCCCAAGCCGAGCAGGTACCGAAAAGGTCGAGCGACAATAGGTCGGCAGCCGACCCCGCCATCATAAAGATGCTTGAGGACCTTAGAAAGAGGATCGAGTCAGGAGAAAAGAATATAGAAGCCAACAACAAGAAGGTAGAGACCTACAATTCAAGGGTCGATCAAATTCCGGGTGCACCCCCGATCCTGAAGGGTGTCGATTCGAAGAAGTTCTTGCAAAAGCCGTACGCACAGGAAGCGGCTCCAAAACCCATCCCAAATAAGTATTGAATGCCTGACCTTCCGAAGTACAACGGAACCTCAGACCCCAACGAGCACGTCAAAGCTTACACGTGTGCGGTGAAAGGCAACAACCTAAGAGACGACGACATAGAATCCGTCCTACTAAAGAAATTTGGGGAGACGCTCTCAAAGGGGGCGATGATGCGGTACCACTACTTAGCCCCACACTCGACAGATTCGTTTGCCATGCTGGCAGATTCTTTCATAAAGGCACATGCTGGTGCCATCAAAGTACCTACAAGGAAATCCGACGTCTTCAAAATCAAGCAAAGGGGGAACGAGATGCAGCGAGAGTTCCTATATCTCTTTCAAATGGAACGAATGGAACTACCACCGGTCTTCGACGACTGGGCAGTGTAGGCCTTCAATCAAGGTTTAAATGAGCGGAGCTGGGTAGCTTCAAAACAGCTGAAGCAGAACTTAGTCGAGTATCCCGCCGTGACTTGGTCGGATGTCCACAACCGATACCAATCAAATATCAGGGTCAAAGACGACCAACTAGGAGTCCCCTCGGGCTCGGTATATCCTAGCAGGCTTCTGGCAAAGGAGTCAAAGCCAAACAAAGAAAGATACCAACCGTACACTGAGGATAGAAGAAATGCCCCAAGGCGCAACATACCCCGCAATGACCGAAGGATCGATAAAGGCTAGAATCTTCGGGGACTCGTTAGCAGAGTTGGGTTTGATAGGAACACAGGGCCGATGGAGGCACCCCGCTTGTCGGAATACAACATCAACGTTGGCATTTCAGAAATCGTATTCGCCATCAGTAAAATTAGAGACACTAGGTGGCCAAAGTATGTACAATCCGATCCTACACAAAGGAACCATAACTTAGTGTGTGAATTTCACAACACACACACACGGTCACAGGACCAAAGATTTTCGGCAACTCCGGGAAAAAGTAGCCCTACTACTCAGGAAAGGTCATCTCCGAGAATTCCTCAGCGACTGAGCCAAAAACCAGTCTGGGAAAGAGAGGCGACCAAGAAGAATGAAACAAATGAGCCACAACATATCATCCACATGATCTTGGGAGGCATCAACGCTCCACAAGAAACAATGGTCAGAAGAACAAATGTATCCATAACCAGATAAAAGCAAACTCGAGGCTACGTACCCGAGGACGCTCTCACATCTAGTGACAAGGACATCAAGGCTCTACCTCAGCCCCATAACGACGCATTGGTAATATCTTTTCTTGTGAATACATTTCAAATTGAACGTGTACTTGTGGATCCAGGTAGCTCGACCAATATTATCAGGTCGAGGGTGGTAGAGTAGCTCGGACAGCTTCACCAAATCGTGCCCGCCTCTAGAGTCCTCAATGGGTTCAACCTGGCGAGTGAAACAACAAAAGGGGAAATCACCCTCCCGGCCAACGTGGCCGGCACTACCCAAAATGCCAAATTCCATGTCATCGAAGGAGACATGAGATACAACGCCTTGCTCGAAAGGTCGTGGATACACTGCATGAGAGCAGTACCATCAACCCTTCAATAAATGATGAAGTTCCCGACAAAGGACGGCATAAAAACCGTATATGAGGAACAACATGCACCGAGGGAAATGTTCGCGGTGCACGATGTAGCACCGGCGCCTACGCCTCCTACATCGAAGGAGCCAAAGGGTAAGCAAACAGTGAAGTAGAAATCACGAGACACATCCTCGGCTACAGTCGAATAAAACAAACAAAGGACCGTACCGCATCCCCTAAGCAAACGTTTAGAGCACATCGAGGCCCAAAGCGCCATCGCCACTAAGGTATAACCATCATCCTTTTTATTTATATCTTACACTAACCTTTGTGCATATGTCCGATCAGAACAGTCAAAGCGTTGTCCAGCTCGGAGACCTTAAGGTTTTTTTTTAATCCACTAGGCAGTGCCTAGGGCTAGTTTTTATATATATAATTCAAAAACAAAACAATAGTGTCAGGATTTCTCGCAAAATGAAAGAAATAAGTTATGATGTTTACAAACAACCTATTACCAATATTGAGCAAAAAGCTCAACATTGGTATCACATATGATCTAATATAAGCAATAAAATAGTAATCTAGCACATGCACCATATTTCACTTGAATGCAGCTTAAAGATTCGCGTTTTGCACAATTAGCCTCTCACACATGTAGCCACTTCATCCTTGTTTTTGCACGCTCCTATCATGATTCTTAGTATGATCCTTACATAATGTCCTTCCTGCTGTGTCAATCTACATTGTTGCATTAATATGAAAGCCCAATGGGATACATATTTACCCGCCAGATGCAACCAACCTTGCCATGTGAAATGCCTCTGCCATCCTTGCTCCATTGTATGAATTTGGAGCTCAATTTCGTGATTATGCCTGATATTCCCAGTTGAGTTCCTTGTATGGCCTAATCTCTAGGTTTTTGAAGTTGAGAACTGTATTGGGAAAATGCTCCACAATACTGTCCACTTACCCAGAATTCTTAACCAAAACCTGCTTGTTGTACCTTTGAAAACTGCCTCCTCTAGTGTGTTGTTTTCGCCTTCCTCTTCGTGTGTTATCTCATTGAATCCTGTTGAAATTCTTGTGTATGAGGAAGGCTCACCATTGATAAAATATTGCAGCACTGTGCTTTCTATCCTCCTGCCCGTCTTTGTGCCCAAAAAGTTGTTAACATTCCAACTTTGCCTTATGATCCTATGCCCAGCTCTCATGCTTGTGCTTGCCTCTTTTCCTTCTTGAAGGGAATGAGCACTAAGTGCTAATACCACCCTCTGAAGTCGTATTAGGAGGCAAGGCATGAGTACGCTAACTTTTTCTGCAAAAAAAAGAAAACAATGTTAGATAAAAATCTTGTCAAAATCATCTCCTCCAATTGGATTTGATGATTTTGACAATTCCTGCTGCCCAGATCATTCCCTAAACCCCTTATCCTATTCCTTGTCTCCTCATCTCCTCTTTCCTTTCTAACTGTTATGATCCCCCTATAACTGACCTTGATCTCCCATTCTGTGATCTTTATCTTCCTTTCCTCCATGTTCCCAAAAAATATGCAGCAGAATTCCCTGTCAAGTTGAACGTTTTGCTGCAGACTTGTGCATTTTTCTAACTGTCTCTCCATCTGCTTTTGAACCCTTATTACTACCTCATACATGCTCCCTACATACTGATCTATACCAGAACTTTCCAGGCTCCCTGTATCCAAATTTAACTCTCTCCATTCTCCTAGATCCTCTTGAATCGTTCCCTTCTTGTGACTTAAAAACCACCTCACCTGATGCCCAGTTCTCTTAGACTTTCTGGGCATCTTTTCCTCCACTTTTCTTGCTTGTTTGGGTTGAGTGATTGCTACTGTTGTTATGCTGATATAACCACCACCCTTTTCTACTAAATGTACCTGAATTTGCCCACTTCTCTTAAGCATTTTGGGCCCTAGTTTCCAGCTATATTCCTGCATGATGAAATTACCAGCTACTGTACTATTGCCTATCTGTAATGCCAGTCCATTGGGTTGAAGGCCAGGCATTGATACCACCAATTGGACTTTCATTAAAGCATACAACAATAGCACATATTCAGTACCTGCAAAACAGAACACACAGTTAGTGAAAAAACTGAACACCATGTTCTCCTCTATATAGATTTGAACATGATGTGAACTTTTCATGCCCTTCCTCATCCCCTCTCCTCCTCCTTCTAATTTCTTGCAACTTTTACACATAAATATGGGCATTGCCTCTTATCTCCAGTCAATATCCTCCAGCCTTTAGTATCTAGATCCCAGAATTCACAGCATTTTATGTTTCCAACATCAACGGCATAATTTGTCAAGTGATCAGCCAATTTGTTCCCCTCCCTATATATATGTGATACCCTTATGTTGAATTCCACCATTAACCTCCTAATCTCCTCCACCTGATAAGAAATACACCAGGGTGGTTTCCAATTATCCTCTATTATGTTCTTCAACAACATTAAGTCTGTTTGAAGCCATACATGAGAATACTGTTGAGCTCCGCAAAGCCTCAGTGCTTTAACTATTGCTGCTGCCTCTGCTTCATTATTCGATCCCTCAGCAATCTCTCTTCCCTATGCATATTTTAACTCCTCATGCTCATCCCTCATACAAAATCCAATCGAGCTCCTCCCTGGGTTCCCTCTAGAGGCCCCATCGGTATTAACTTTAATCCACCCTTCCAAAGGGAATTCCCAAAGTACCTTCTCATACTTCAGTCGAGGAGTATAGTTTTGCAGCATGCTCAATAAATCTTGCCATTTATGTGGCACATGAAGATCTGGTTTTCTAAGTTGCACTAATGCGCTTAATGTATTTGATACCTGATATATGACTCTACTAACTGAAACTGCATCACCATATTTCAAACTATTCCTTCTCTTCCATAATTCCCAAACAATACATGATGGAAGAGCCTGCATTATTGGTTTCAATCTAGGCAGTACCTGGGCAGTCTAACATTTGGTAATTTCTTGATAAAAAGTCAGATCATGGACTGCAATACCTGCTCTTGATAGGAAGTATTTCCACACGATTGTTTCAGCTTTTGATGTGAAAAAGAGAAGTACTAGAGTTTCCTCCTTTGGCTCAGCACAGCACCAACACCTCGATGGTATATGATATCCCAACCTACACATGAATTCATCAAGGGGCAGTTTTTCTCTCCATACTTTCCACATAAAGAATGAAATTTTGAATGGCAATCCTTGTACCCAAATCATCCTATTAGCTATTCTAGGATTATCCCTTCTTCTAAGATATTCCCATGCTGACTTTACAGAGAAATGGCCTTTAGTTTCAAGCATCCACACTGGAGTGTCCAGGACATTATCCATTATAGGAGGTCTAATCTTTTCAACTATATGCAATGACAATTCTTCAGGTAACAGCTCCATCAATCTACCTACATTCCAAGATCCCTACTCCACCAATTCATACACATTGTGTACTTCTTCATCCACACCAAAATTAGGAGGAACTAAGAAATACAAAGCTCCTAGTTTAGTCCAATTATCATACCAAAAAAGTGCAGATCCCATTTTTGTTCTCCAAAAGATCTGCTGCTCAATCAATTCCCTATATTCTGACATTTTCCTCCACACATGGGATCCATTCCTCCTCCAAGGCACAACTACTGCATTCAGTTTTTTGCAATACTTTTGGCTCACAAATGAACTCCGAAGGCTAGGATTGGGCCTAAATTTCCACCATAGTTTGCAAAAGAGAGCTTTTGATATATCATGTAATGATCTGAATCCAATTCCTCCTGCCTCACATGGCATACAAAGAGTATTCCATGAAGCCGAATGTCTACTTGATCCTCCAACAGAGGTACTCCAAAAGAACTGAGCAAAGATTTTGTGTAACTTGTTAATAACATTTTTAGGGGGGTTTACAGCTGATAGCAGATGTATTGATATGCTTTGAAGGAAATTAGCGATCAGCACTGCCCTGCCCCCTATGGATAGTAATTTCCCCTTCCAAGCCTGCAGCTTATCTAGCACCTTATTGATCATAGGCTGATAATACTCCAGCTTTCTTCTTACATAAAAAATGGGACAACCTAGGTATGTGAAAGGAAATTCTTTCCTTCCAATCCATGTTACCCGCTCCACCTTCTTGACTACCTCCAAGTCAACTGAATGGTGCATATAAATGGCAGACTTGCTTTTGTTAACTAGCTGGCCAGAAGCAGCCTCATACAAGTATAAAATTTCCATCACTAACCTTAATGATGTGGCATATGAGGATGAAAAGATGATGGTATCATCTGCATATGCCAAATGATTGATCTTGGGACTCCATTTAGGAAGACCAAATCCACAGAAATATAGATTGGAGTGCAGTGAATTCAGTCCTCTTGATAGAGCTTCAGCAGCTAAAATAAATAGAGTTGGTGATAGTGGATCTCCCTGCTTGACACCCCTCGATGATTTAAAATAGCCATGAGATTGCCCATTGACAAGGACAGAATACTAGTTATTCCCTACCAAGTCATAAACCATCCCAATGAACCTTTCACAAAAGCCAAAA